>NT_176885.1:358295-419271 GCF_000188095.3 Bombus impatiens | reverse complement strand
GGGACGCCGCTCGACGCTATGCGGCTGCCGTCAAGGATGTGGGACGGGGTGAAATCAGAATTTTCGTGAATGAGTTTCGAGAGAATGGAAGGGGATCTCTTTTAACGATAGTTTTCTTAATGAAGATCAGGAGGTTGGATTTAAGAGGTGGAAATGGGGATCATGGGAGACGGTATAAGATTTTCGGGTAAAGGATATTTGCTATGTTAATTCCAGAGGAAATAGTTTTGCGAGCTCTGTTTTTTCTATGTTTAGGAACTTTAGCGTTAGAGTAGCGTAGTTACGGTTTGATTTTTAAAAAATTACAGGATCGATCTCGATAATTACTTTGTCTTACGCGTGATTCGTACGTTATACTGCTATATATGTAGTATTTTCTGCAAGTATATTCTATACTTGTAACCTACATTTATGTAGCTACACATCTGGACATAGGAACAGAACGATTTGCAAACGCTTTTTGTAACGAGGAACTAATTTGTAAATTTCTATTTCGAAAAATTAGTACTTTACGTTCCAAAAGCATTTGAAACTATTATTTTAGAGGACAATCGTTTTTCTACTAAATATTCCGCGTGTTTATTCGTTTTAACTGTTCATAAACATTTTTCTTGCTTGTATGCTAAAATGTAAGAAATTACCATCTTCTTTCTAAAAAGAAGAAAATACGAGGACACGTCGTAACTTCGGTTTTGCGAACATCGTTTTTATTTAAGGGATAATTTATTCTCTGCAAGTTCTCAAGTAATTTTAACAATCCTGTCTTCCTCCAATTAATTCGTTCTTCTTTTTTATATTAACGAATATAGGATTGGTTTATAAGTTTACGGATTATTTACTGAAATTCGTAACCATCGATATTCCGTCGAAGTCGATATACTTAACTCCAACTTGGTTCCAGGCACAACCTTAAGAACTTGTTTCTTCAGGATCAGGATAAGTTTTCCTATCTAACTTTGGAGCTATGGACAGATCCATTTAATTTTATCCGTCTAGCTTGATTCGTTAGACTCGTGTATGCAAATCGAAGCCAATTGTTTCTTATTTAAATGTACGAATAGCTCAAAATCCCTTGTGGATTTGAAAAAGCATCTTTACGAACATATTTGCAAACGAAAGAAGTCGTCGGAATTTCCATCAGGTCGTTTTCTTTTAAATATGTACAGTTCTATTATCACTTACACGGCGATTCTTACAACGCGAAAAAAAAAAGAATAAATCTTTGAATATATCCTGTATCTGTGAATAATAATTTCACGTTTACCGTGTATACAGAAATTTAACGAAGCTTCATATGCCATGCAAATATTTACTCGATCATTCTGTTGAATAACGGTCTTCCATCATGTTTTCCCATCACACGTCATTGCGAATGTAATGTATCTGTTTTCTGATTGCACGATGTATACATATTCTAAAGTAATTCTGATTGTCGGGTTCGACACCGATCAGTAGAATGATACTTTACGATGGAATTTTGAATAAAATAAACATTAAACATTTTTTAAATATATTTTAAATTAGATTTTTCTCTCTTCGGAAATATTTAACAGAAAACTTAACGTAATTAACGAAAAAGAGACTCTTGTGAATAATTTGCCTGTAATTTTATTATATTTATTTTTATTGTCCTGTGAAATATTTTACCACGTTTATATATATGACAAAAAATGGATTGTTATTTCCCAAAGCAGATAAAGAAGGTAATTTCACAAAGTTCCTTAGCTTAGTTTCTAGGTTTATCTAAGACATGGATTTGAGAAAAAGTGAAAAGGTCACTTCAGACTGTAGTATTTGTAGTCTTGGCTTTAAAGCAGATCTCTTGTTTTAGATCTCTTGTACATATAGAAGAAACGAAAACGTTCTCTATGCAATAAAAATAGAAATTGGATCAAGATCTGCAAGAAAAGCAGATGGAGGGAAATGTGTTCTATAATTCTTGTATTTTATCTGTATTTTACTTGCATTTTATAATCCTAAAATATTGTCAGCTTATGATATAAATGAAAAGAGTGATTGAATAACGTAGAACCAGAATATTTACATAACTTTTAGCTGAAAACTGGTTGTTTAGTTGCTCTCTTGTTAAGTATTTCATCTTGGAGAATGCGTGACGTGCTACGGACAGTGAATATCGATAATCAAGTAGAATAAACCTATGTGTGATGAACCATATGTGTGTGCACGTACTTCGACGATAAAATAATATTTTTTAGTTTTAGTTTAGTTTGATCATTTTGATGTATTAATGAACTAATAAAAATTATTGGTTTGACTAACAATTACGGTTATACGAAAGTTTTGCACTTGCAAGCGAGATTAGTGTGTTTCTGTTTTCTGTTTAAAATAAATAAAATTTGAAGTGTAAGAATGGTATATCTAAAAAAAGTAGCAAAAGGGGGGTAACTTTAATATTTCTAATGACCCATTTTTTTATTCTTAGTACGTTTTATTCTTTAATATTTTTAAGTAATTTATATTTTAAGATTTAAAAATTTCTTCTATGCCTAAAAGTATATTCTATAAAATCAAATGAAGTAGAACGCGGAAATAGATTAGGTACACTTGAAAAGGACTCGTTTCGTGGTATGTAACTTGAAAAAAGCATAAAGCATATGCGCATCAAGAGAAATCCTATGGTGATCCTCGAAGACAACTTGGTTAACAGTCTCGTTGAAACGATCTAGAAAGTTTGATATCCAACAGGCGGTTCTCGTGATCAAGCTTTGAGTCCAATGAACCAGAGAAGTGCAAGGCATAAATTTACCAGTTCGTTTCGCGTGAGCGATTTTAGTGCTTCAACTTTCGTGTCTAATACGCGATTTATCGGGTAATCTCATTTCTGCCTGGACTTCGATTAACTTCAGGAATAAATAAAATTATATCCGCGCAACGGAGTTAGAGTAGCTTGCACGGAATTTCGCAATAAATCGTGAAACGATGTATTCCAGGGGCATACATTTCCAACATAGCGAACGTAATTTAAAAAGGGAAAAAATTGTTATGCACGTTTTGTGTATTCAATTTTATTTAATTACTAAATTGAAATTATTATTGGAAATTTATACTTCAGAAAAATATTATACAGTATATTTGCTTTTTGTTACATTCTAAAAGACACGATGTTTAATTCTAAAATCATTTTCAAGAGCGCAAATTATAATATTTATCGTCTATATGTTTTATCACCTATTCGATTACCAATGTCAAGACACGGAATTATGGATTTGTGTTATATATATATATAAATATCAAAAAATGTTGTACCTGTACGTGTGATCATTAAACACATTTTACGCAGAAGTAAATCAATCAAAATGATTGTCGGTTTTATATTACTACTTCAATTAGTCGCGATTTAGAACAATTTTTCGTACATAACTTATATTTCAAAAACAAGAACTATCCTGAAGATAGAAATGTTTTATATTTTCATAAGATTTTGCGAGAACGTTCAAATATAGGAGAAACAAATCTCCAAAGGAAATTTTAGGAAGAAAAGAAAGTAAGAAGGCAAAGCACGGAAAAAGGTAAGGAAGAGCAACTGAATAGGAAGCACGGTTACGCGATTTGTCCGAATGATGTAATATATTGTCCTGTTTTTGTATTTTATATTTTACGTAAGTACTTCTGGGAATATTATGAGACTATACTATATCCCATGGAGAAAACATTGAACAATATACGAATGTTGCAATAAACGATACTACTACCTCTACTAGTATTATACTTTCATAAGATTTGGCATCAATATGCACGCGAATTTCATAACTATCGTTATATTCATTTTCACAGATCGGTATTAAAGAATATTAATTTCTAAAAATGAATTTCACCATGTAGCGATATTCTACAATAAACTGTTACAATAATAATTGGAAATAGAACTAGTACAAAAACCTTATGTTCTAATAATTTCGTTTCTTATCTATTCTATCTACAATTGAAAAATGTTATCTTTTAATTATAACTTTATAATTAAGTGACATTATGCAAAGTACGAGTAATGCATATTCAGTATGAATTATCGAACTGAATATGTATAACAGTTCTTCGAACGTGTTACCTTGATACACGGAAATGTGCTTTAAAAAAACCATTAAGTGCACGTCTGCATCGATCAATCACTCCTCGTTTCTCAAGCACCGACGAAAAACCTTCTTGCTCGCATCGATTATGCAACAAGTACATTGATTATACTTCCAGATTGTGTAAGTGATTCGCGACCATAGCAGCATACCGTTGGACTTCAATTACAAAACAGATACCTCTCTTAATAACTGTCAGTATCCAACTGCAGGTAAAATGAGAGAACACAACCGCGTAACAATTTAAGGACAACCGAGTTTTACTGCGTCGATAATTATTTAATATTTGTACGTTAAATGATGACGATTTTATAGTAACGAAAATTAAGAAATACTTTAATACTTTACAAATCATTTACATCGTTCCAGAATAGAATTATTATATTATATTACATCATATAACGTTTATGAGAATAATTATTATTTTGAAAAATGTAGCAATTTTTGTCACAATAGTTTCAAAAGTGTGAGAAGGTAACGGTGTAGCACAGGTAGTATATTTTATAATATATAACAATCAGTCATATGTTATAGCATGTAAATCGATTCTTAAATGTAAATCTTTTCAAAAAAGCTGATAACGTGGAAAAGTTTTATGGGATCCAAAGATATAATTACAAAGACGAGCGATATTTTAATATTTTCAACATCGTCATATCGTAAGGAGCAGTATTTTTAGAATTTTCGAGGGGATGAAAAATATCTAACTTTGAAACCAAATATAAAATCGATTTTAGTAATGTGGGATTGATCGACAATGTACTGAATCTTAAAACTGCTTCCATCAAAATTTTTCAAAAATTTACCAAAAATTACCAAAAATTTGCCAGAAGAATTTTTTCAAACTTTATAACTTTATCGTTAAATCACGTAAACGACCGATGGATCAGGCACAAAGTGTGGTTCCGTCTCATTCACCAAAAGGACAATTCATTTGGATAGAATAGAGAGACAAGTTCTCTAACCGCGAAAGCTAGGCTTGCTCGACAAACAGCGAGAGTACTCCATTTATAAAAGAGTAACTGAGGTCGTCGAGCAGCTGTATTGTACACGGAATATATTTAGCGTCTTGAAGGAAAAACAAACTTGACGGAAGCTAATTAAAAATCCGCTGTTTGGAGAATCTCCCATTCAACCATTTAGGAGAAGTAGTATTTTTTAAGGATGCTGGTAATAATAATTATTATTATATTTCTTTCTCTTAGAAATTTCAATACTTCGTTAACTCCTATCCCATCTTCTATTGTTCTGATGAAATATAAAACAAAATATTCTTTTAGTCGCAATAATTATGCAATGTATTATACAACAACGACATAAATAAAAAGAAGCGATGATAATAGACGAGGAAAATCGTAAAAAGAAAGAAAGGACTAGGAATTATTAAAATATTGAACATTACCGTAATCTTCGGGATCTATTGAACCTAATTGTTCAATTAATTACCCACATTCCCTGGATTTCGATATTGAACGTCATAATGATTAGAACAATACACGGTACAGATTGCATTTGAACCGCGTTTATTGAAACGACACGTTAGTTAATGAGTTGTTGCCCGTTGACGCCACTTACCACGATGTGAACTATTATTACCTATGAACTTCAATTGCACCAACTGTTTTCTCACGAGTTGAGGTAAATGGAATTCTACCGTACTATTTCTAATTATAATTTAACAGATCACAGCGAAACCAACTCATGCTCGTGATTATCTTTCTCCAAGGGAGCAAAAACATAGTCTGGCACTTTCCATTTCTTTTTCAGTACATATCAATTTTTTTAAACTGAACTGTAAGCATATCTATTCTTATATCGTAGAAGACCAATGCCTAATTAGATCACAAAGTTGCGAATCTCACGACAAAGATTTTTATAAATGTTAATATCAATACGCGAAGGTGTAGAGTATTTTTCATAATATCGATTTCATCGTGTTGCGAGCCAATTATTCAATTAAAAAATCTAAAAAATTAAAGAATTTCTACATAATCTCGCTTCTTCTCCGCAACTTTTCAATCCTCGTCGAATCGTTCCATCGATTGCTGGCCGCTACTCTACTTTCACAAGAGAAAACGCGTCAAATAACGACATGTCGACTATTCTGTGACTATGTGAACCCAGTGCACCTACACCTGTGCACTAATTACCTACTAATTATGCGCATGTAGCAACGGGTGATCCTGATTAACCGCATCGCGTAGACTTAGGCTGTAGCGAGATTGCAAATGCTTGGAAAAGTGATTAGGGTTTGCGCGGCCGACCTGTGGTAAGGCATATCGATAATCTAATACGAAACAATCCGAGACTAATTCAATTTATATCGGCCAACTCGCCGAACGTGAGATAAGGGTTATCGCAAAGCAAGCGCCGCTTTATTACGTTTATCTGCGTTCCTCGTACTGGCTGCCAGTCCGCAACGGCACGATGGAATACGGATCTGGATATGAATTTGCCCATTGGATCGAAAATCGTCGTGGAACTGCGTTGATCGTAAAATTGGAACGACGAAATGGAACAAGCGTGCGATTTGAGATATTTTGGTGCTTTACGGCTAATAGTCGTCTATATAAACCGGTATTGTTGCCTTTAGATTACTTTCTATTGGACCTTTTCGAATTCTTTGTTTAAAAGAAAATTGATAAATAAAATAATGTAAGAGCTGGGAGAAATAAAAGACGTTTTTTTTTACAGAGAAAGATATAAATCCCATTTGGAATACGATGGAAAAGATATAAGTGCTAGATAGTGCTATATGAAATTTATGCGTCTGAATCGACACAAAAATCAATCACTTTTTAGTTTTTTAGTTTCAAGGAACGGATAAGAAGGATTTGTTTGAAACCATTGTTTGAATAGAATAAGTCTATCGATTCCGATAGAAGTTAATAAAAATAACAATAGAATAAACGGTGTTATTTGTAATAATTTTCGTTTAAAATATTTAATTCCAGATATATTTATCTGAACTCTGATTCTATCTAAGATATATCTATCGTTTCTCTTCCAATATAATATATCTATTGTCACGACGTTCACGGAAAACTCCGTAGGTATTTATTTATTTATAAATGTACATCTAGAAATAATACAACTACACAAATAGTCCGTGAAGTAAATAAGGAGTATGTAGAGGAGCTGTTTGTTACCAACGGAAGCGTTATGCAACGTTATGCAAGCTTCTTCGTGTCATGGAGAGCAATTATTCACATGTTTATTAACGCAAACAACAAAACGATGTTTGAGCATATTACACGCTTCAAATGCATGCAAAACCATGTGAACCGACAATGCATACATAGACAAACTTCAATGCATACATAAATATACACCTTAGGTGTGTTTACATTGATCCAACATCATTCGCAGCGATATCCAGCTGCATTACATTTATAACATCGCTGCTATCGGTTGCGTCATTACTCACGGTTTCCATTACTCGTGATTTTAAAGAGTATACGCTTAACGCAAGATCATAGATTTTCAAGAGATTAGATTTCTTCAATTTATAAAACCGGAGAATACTTTTTATTTGAAATATGAATTTTTTATCTAGTAGTTGCGATCACTCGCTTTAACGCTGTTCTGTATTCTCTTTTCAATTTCTATCTAACGAACAGGTTTGTTACGAAGAGTGAAATAAACGTGAAATATTCTGAAATCTGATGTCAGTCGTTCAGAAATCGTATTGATCAATTCTATAACTTGAAAAGGAAAAAAAATCGGCAAAGAAACATTGCTTTGGCATTTATTATTATTCATTCCGTTTACGTGCTACAATTGAATTCACGAAGCGAAGTGAACCGTTTGCTCCTTAAGAAATAAATATCAGCCGCGTGTTTGGTCAGTGAAATTAAGAGAGAAATTGAGATATTTTTCAGAGAATGGAATTGATCATTTTGGCTTTTGAGAGACTCGTATATCCATGCTATGCTATCCAAAACTATGCTATTCTATGTTGTTTACCAAGAATGAAAAAGTACCTCTATAAATGTACGTTGGCGATTAAACGAATGATCAGCGAGTAACGCGACTGGTCCCAGCCTATTCGAAATTCCCAACCAGCCATAGGTAGCAGAGCTATCAGCCAACAGCTCTCACAAAGGACGGTCGATTAATTTTACAGGAATATATCCGCGACATTCGGGACGGGAAATCGAATTCGGCGATCAGCTAGGGAAATTTATTGGTCCGCGAAAGCGGACTAGTCGATTTCACTCTACGTTCGAGCAGCGAAAAAATGAAAGGTTCGTTTTCTCCCAGCGACATTTTCAAACGAGATTAGGTAGCAAACTGTTCGTTAGCGGAAATTTCGTTAACGATGACGGCGATACGTATATTCACACGCTATTCGAACGAAAGTCAATGAACATTGCTAGAATAATTGAAATTTAACGTAGCTTAGTCTATATGATTTAACGTGAAAGTTGCAACTCGCTAGATGTTATTACAACATAACTGCTGGTAACTCATCTTAACGATCCTTCAAATATGTCGTTGCCTATACGCGAGAATCATAATATCATAATAAATCAACTATTGTATATTCATACTTTAAATCTCATTAATCATACGTTAAACGAACGAAGAAATTCAGAGAAGTCTGACTCTGAACCAGAAATACAGCGCAGCATTTAATAACGCGAGAGCCAAACTCCACATATAGAAGGAGAAGAGCGTGGATAAGAAAAAACTATAATCTTGTTATTTAGAATCGATAAGATCTTGATTTTAACATGGGATATATAAATTCTTTACATCACAAGATCTCGAATAAGATAATATTCCCATGAAGTTTAATAAATTTCTAATCCTTTTGCTCTCAACATGCAGTACGTATATGCCAAATTGTACTTTCATAAATTAGTAATCAACTAAACGACGAATATCACTAATACCGTACTGTCTTCCATACTATATTGCGCTATCTTCTATATTTAGCACGTTACATCTTCTTTACAAAACCATCGAAAAATCTATCTCTGTTCCTACCGTTAATAATAAATAGAAGATTATTTTTCTCACAGTCTAAAAAACGAATTCTATTCCAAAAGTGCTTTTTATATTTTTTAAATGTATTTTAGTTTCCATAAACGTCTAATCCTTATATATGTACCACATCGCGGATGACGCGAAAAGGTTACACACACGTGGCCTATGGCCTGTGGCTATGCTCGCTTAGAACACAGTCGAGCGCGGTTAATTCGGCAAGTAACGATCGATAGCCAGCATGAGATCGTTTAATTACGAGAGATAACGATGTCCATCCTCTTCTACCCCGTCGTTCCATCGCGATTTCTCCCGTACCATCGTCGTTTCGTGTACTATCACGTCGTACCGATCCCCTTTCTACTGCGAGGGACGCGTACTAGGAGATTCGATCCGTCGTAGATCCGGCTACTCGTGTTTCACCAATTGAGTCCGTGGGATTGTTGACGGACCATGAATCATCGATGGCGGGCATACGTTTGTTTTTTCAGCGACGTGATCTATGGGCAACCGTATTTTTAATGGAAACGGGAAAGCTGTTTTTATTATGGAGATTAGGGTACGCAACGTTTGTGTAACCTAAAGCGAAA
Source organism: Bombus impatiens (assembly GCF_000188095.3). Classification (NCBI taxonomy): domain Eukaryota; kingdom Metazoa; phylum Arthropoda; class Insecta; order Hymenoptera; family Apidae; genus Bombus; species Bombus impatiens. The sequence continues at coordinate 409,604 of NT_176885.1, read as the reverse complement.
AGTATAAAATATAGGGTTTGTAGAAATCGCTAAGATTTATTTACGACCCTCAAGACACGGCCGACATAGAAATAAAATACGAATACGTTAAAAGCCTTGTTGAAAATGACAATGTGAGTTCGCGCTCGCCATCCATATGCAGATGCGCTAGTTACAATAAATAGTAACTAGAAGATAGTTCTAAATATAATCGATAGATTTAAGATATTCTTTTGTTTTTATCCCTAGTCCATGTAAGAAAATTCAATAAAGGTTTTCCGGCTTAGAACGGTGTGATAGATTTATCCAAGGAATAAAATAATAGGTATTGTGATCCTACCTCTAAATACAGAAATAACAACAAGTCTCCTAATGATAAACCTATACGAGATATAAATTTCGATTATGTTGACAATTAGGAGTAGTAAATACAATAATATTTTGTAGAGAAAAAATATTAGATTAAAATTAGAGAAAAATATTAGAAAGATTAAAAATTTGAAATACGCGGAGAATTCTCTTTGACGTTCGTGCGCAAAGAATGACGGAATATTCTAAATCAGGGCATCGCTAAACTGTTGAAGTGGTCACCACTTTTAAGAAAACTCTACATCTAATCTTTTTAGTTTTCTCAAGCACTGATGCCATCGACAGCGTATAGACAAAAGACTGAGACGAAGGCAGACCATAAACAGTAGACAGGCAACGTTGGCTTCGGGGTTTTCAGTTATAGGGTAACACTGTTAGCGTGCGGATCTGGACCAGCTCAAATTATATTCCTACTTGTACTTACACTTCTGTATTAAAATATATTTTCTACCTTACAATTTATCCACGCGTTTCTCTGTTTACACATCTAATAACCTCAACATAAACAATTAGGGTTCGCTAGTTCAAAATGCAATACGTGAAAGACCTTAATAAAATTTATTGCACTCTGCGTTTTCGCTTTCTCCTAGTAGACCCGAGAGGCGACCTCTCCAACTTTCGAAGTTTCCCGTTTCCTTACACTTACGAGACATTAACCTAATTTGAGTTATGAGAAACTTGTACAAAACCGTATATATTTAAAGTTTTACATTTATAATTCCCGAATTTAAAAAACAAACCATTGAATCAAAATTGTATTTATTAGATACCTTCGCGATATGCAGAAATTGTTGGTTTCAGTAACTATGCTATCGCTAATTAATATCTCATTTCGAATCGCAATCGGACGTAACATAAACTTTCAGCTTATTCGCATATTGTTCTCTTTCTATAGTATTCTAGTTACATTAAATCACGATGATACCATATATCACGCTAGCGTATGCTCTAATTAATTGCTGATCAAGTGTTGATATAATTAATATTAATTCCTTTCGTTACGTATCGCGTGTCTATATATTTCAACTCAAATAAATGGAAGTATTTGTTAATTAACACGTTAGCTCTTGCTTTAACGACATTTATTCTCTCAATTTTGTTCTCTCCTTCTCCTTTTTTAAATATAAAAGCATAAAAAATGAATTATCGCGTTCATCACAATCTCGTTTCTCTTTGTCCCTGTTTAATAATTCGCGTTCCCGGCTGGTGATGTTATTTTGACACAGGGAAATAAACAGCGAATTACCCACTAATAATTAATTAGTCAAACGTTCGAACAATAAATCGATTTTAATTACCGCACCTGGACGAACCAGTTTTTCTCTATGAATTTATTTGCAATCGCGGAGTTTCTCTACACGTGTACGCGCACTTTGTCGGGTGCAAAAATTATAATGAGCTTTTGCATCTCTTCACATGCGTTCCCTCGATTCGCTTTAATTAGAAACTAGAAATAATTAATATTCCACTGTGTTTGTTACGTTGACTTCAATGCAATATCCATACAGCATTTAGTTTTCGACGTGGAGATACCGGTAGTTTTGTTTTGAAGTCTTTTAATATTAATAAGTAATTGGTCGTGCTTCTGTTACGTGGTTATGACATATATTTATGAAGATAAATTGTATTTGATTTAATAATAAAATGATGTTTATACAGTGGCTCAGAGGAAATATTTGAGTATTTACCATAGAAAAATTTCATGTGTATATCGTATTTATTGTTAATATATTTATGTATTTTCCATTTTTTATTACTAATTGACTTTTTAAATACCTTTGATATCTCTGCGGAGTACTAACTTGTATCAAATATCTTGTAATTTATATATATCTTTTCAGTTTTGTATCAAACTCGACCGGCAGTGCAGTCTTACTACAGTACTAATACATTTTCAAAATGTTCCATATAATACGCATAATACGTTGGTAAAAAGTATGTACAAGTATAATTCAGAAATAGCAAATTCGAATATAGGCAAATGTAATTAGTTTGAGAATGAGTTTAGGTTTTATATGTATTTTGATTCAAACACTTTCCAAAATAGCCATGGTTCGATGCGTCTAAACAGGTTTCAGAGAGTAAAATTATCTACACTGGGAACTTGCAAACTACTCCAATTTCTAGGTTTGTACATGAACTTTCGTCAAACTTTGGCAAACGAATTGTAAAAGTAGCATATTCCAAACTGCAGTCGAACACCTAGTTCAGGCACGAAATTCGAGCCTTCTAGCTTCTAATCTTAACTTCGCAATTTAATTAATCCGTCTTCAACCTCTCTCTCTCTCTCTCTTTCTCTCTCTCTCTCTCTCTCTCTCTCTCTCTCTGATTCTGACAAGTAAAACTTTTATATCGAAATAATCTACGTCGCCTCTATAACTCCGTCAAAAACAACGATCACGCTTCTGTTGAATCTCTTATCGCGCTGATTTGCCACCAATTTTAACGTGTTCCGAAATTTTAACATTCTGGCGCATTCAAACTCGTTTCCCTGAAAATCATAATTTTTCAGCTAAACGATATCTTTAAATTCGCAATAATCAGTCAATTTCACCGTCACCACCAACTACCACCGTCTGCAGCTTCAACTAAGAAACTCTGTGTTATTCATAATGACCAAAAACTAGCTGTACCCCGAGCGATCAATAATAACTGACCCATATATTTTCGCGAATTATAACAGTCATTTGGTCCGATCTCTCGTTCATTAACTGCACACTGCTGCCGCATACTACGTCGCTCAATTTATCGCCATCGTTCCATCGAACCGGCTCTTTTAACCATCGTTTCGCAGGCGTGCAACTCTCTTCGATCCCTCGGGGGAGAACGGATGTATCGCAAAAAAGAAGTGGCAGGAATACGGAGCAGCAGTTACACGGATGGGCTGACGCCAGAGCTGGTGGAAAAACTCTTTCAGCGGTTCGCGTACGCGCGTTATTCGTTGTTTTCCACGGAATCCTCCGGTTCGTACAGTTGCTCCGTAGAAGCGTAACGACCTACGAGCAGGCTGGTTAATTGCTTGAAACCGTCGGCGAACTGAGCCTCTTCAGTCTCGTACGCTCGTTAAACGCGAGTGGCGATTCCACGAGCGTAAACGAGGCGACAAACCGCGCGATAAACATCGGCGAATCCTTCTGTATCGTAACAACGCGAATTGCAAACGTACGACAATTGTCGAGATCGATAAGATAGAATAGGAATTGTAGATGTTTAAGGTGCGAATGATACCTATAGGTCACTGGTGACTAGAATAACTTTGCTCGATAATTGGATTTGATTTGGGTTATGTTGTTCATTTTTAATTTACAAGAAAGATACAAATTGACGATATAAAAGTAAAAATAAAAGAAATTTTTGTGCTAAAAAAAAAAAAAAACAGCAAAAAAAGGGAGGAAAAATACAATTGTCTCGAAATACCGGTTATGGTCGCCATAACGGGTGAGAGTTAATCCTTTGAGTATTTAATGCGTACATATAATAGCTACGTAGAGAAGGAATGTATTTTTAGTTTGTTCCATTCTGCGTTTAGTGGGAAGACATTTTATAGAAATTTTACCTGTAACTCGAACAAAATGAATTACACAAAATGTAACGTATTATTATCTAAAAATTGTAAAAGGAATCGCGTTATACACGAGCCACGCGTATTCAAATTTAAGCCACTAAAGCCACTGAACCACTAATTTTTCGATGTTTGATTATTTTAGTGGGCACTCTATGCTCCTAAAGAATGTAAATTTGCAAAAACACCCGTAATCTTAGTAGCTGATAGATCGTTGATATAAGTTATCAACACAGTTCATTAAAAAGAATCTTTGGAACGTTTCTCATTTTCTTGAATATCGAAGGAAAGATTTTTAGCTTCTTTTTACAGGTCTTCACGTTTCTTTCTCATTTTTCATTTTTTTCCAATTGTCTCTTAGATACCTCAGGCCGGCGATGAAGACATTAACCTGAAATTCACGAGCAGGAGAACACGTTCCATTCAAAGCGACCTTATCAAAGATCTTAAACCATGTCGTACAATATCCTTCTTCGTGTCGAAGGATAAATTCTTTTGACGTTTCAATCGTTCCTTGAATAATAGCCGACCATGCGTGGTGCACGTTGTACCGCGAGATGCATTGATGCGACGTAGTTGCATTGCTGGTTGAAGGAGAACGTTGGTGTGTCGAAAGAGCGGGGAGCCAGTGGAAATTTATACAGCCGCTTCGGGCTACGCTGTGTGCTTCAGACATGGTGGTTGTGTGCCGCAATGCGGCTGTGTTATCACACCATCGAGCTCCATCCTCAACGTACCCCTTCGTTTTTTTTTTCTTTTTTAATCCGGGATCTGGTTCTAGGGATAATCGAACTAAAGAAACTCGGCTCTTGTCTGCAGTCGTTCGCCATTTCGAACTACGAGATTGGACAGGAATCTTAACGGCTGAATTACACGATTGTTAAATGATACATCTATGGCTTTTTGGTTTTTCGTTGATACGTTTAATATTTTTAATTGTGAACTGAAAAATTCCTGAATGAAATGAGATATATGTATCAATAATATGATAATACGTCGAAATAATAAATAATGTAATTCAAATGAAATAGGAAAAATTAAAGCGCGAGAATGATTTTGGTAAAGGCAGTGTAAGAAATTGGACATAATCGCGTAATTAGAAAAGTTTGGAATTAGATTGGAGAGCAGCATAACGATGAAAATGTATGTAACAATTTTGTAACTATTATTTTCTACGGAAGATTTAAGACAATCACGGTAACTTTTTTACACAAGAAACATTAAATAACGTAGGTAAATATGTTGGAAAATCATGACGACTTATAAATGTAATATTACTTATCGCAAAGTAGTACATCAGATATTTCATTCCAGTTCGGATGAGTTTATCCGAATTTGGTCGCTTAAAAGAGATCGATGAAATTAAAATTTAATTAAATGGAACCGTAAAGATTGGATGTATTCGATTGAAAATTGAGTATCATTCTATTTCAATGCGTCACGAACGACGGTAAAGTTTCCAATAGCGAGACCGAATTCGCCGAGAATTTTAATACGGTTTTTCATCGTAATATGATGCTATTTGATCAGAATTGCGAATTGACCAGAACATGGTGACCTAATCGCGAGATCGTCTGATGTAACAAAGTTAAAATTAAGTTAACCATCTTCTGGCGCTATGTTAAAAGTAATCGAACACAGATCGCTTTAATGTGAATAAAACAAAGTTAATAATAAAACAAAATTGTACATATAACTCAAATTTGTAAAATTATAGTTCGTGACTGTTATAGTTAGTTATTTATAGATTCGTTATCTAATATGTGTTTAAATGAATTTGTCACGATCTACAAAAGAACCGCTCGTTTAACGATATTATCTCTTACAAGTACCGCTTTTATTAGAGCTTAAAGCACTACTGATAATGAGCTGCTCGCATGAGAGATCTGATAAATCGTGCAAACTAATAGCAATTTTTTAAACACGTACATAAGTGCGGATTAAGTGTGTTAAGGAAGTTAAAGCTTCTATGGATATTTGAAGACAGTTTGGTGTCATTCAATTCCATCTACTTACGTAATTTGTTGTGTGAAAAATAAAGCATCGAGTATAATTGAGAAATTGCGTTTGAAAAGCTGTACGCTATATACATATTTTCAAATAACAGAGCATTAGGGTAGTTTCATTCTTCGTTTCATACTTGAAACTTCGTTGCAATTGCTGCTTGGTTTAGCAAGCAATAAATACTGTTGATTGTTAGGAGAAAAATTTAGCATTCGTAGTTATTCGTAGTTTCCTCGAGCTTAAAAAATTTGTTAACGATAAAAGACACGATTGAGTCTAAAATGATTCAAAAGGAGGGATATTATATAACGTATATTATATAATGTTATTCTAAGGTATTTTCAAATGACAGATAAAAGTCATATAGGTACATGCCTGTGACTATTTTTTAAAATCGTGTTTGGATCGAACGAGAACTAAGATTCAGTGTTAAGATTCAGAAATAACCATTTTAAGATACTGAATATTATTGCACTTGCCAGTTTTATACTGTAAACTATCTTTTATAGAACGTGAAATTGTCATTTAAATATTTACAGATAATTACGAAAATAAGTGGATAAAAGTTTAGATTAAAGTAGGGTTGTAATTCACCTTTAAATAAACCAACGTAAAAAATTAATTATCTGATAAATTTTCATCGGACGGAAAAAGAAGAGGTAAAAGGGAATAGCAAAGAACGCAAGGAATACTGTGAAAGAAAATTGCGCGTTGCGTGGAAAATTTGATCCACGGTAACAATAAAATTTTATTCGGCTCGTATCGTCGCAACTTTTCCGTTTCTCGCCGTTGAACATTGTATTTCACAATTTCCATGTGTCATCTAGTCGAGTGTAATTTCTGCGCGCCAACTTTAAAGCTTCACGAAGTGCACAAAGCATTCCAGTGAACGTTATTCCGCTACTTGTTACATGTTTTCTGGTTATAACTTGTCCTATCTCATCGCGTTTACGATTTTCACCTGTTTGAAAATCGCGAAAGCGTTCGTAATTGTATCTTCTTCTTTCTCCGTTTCTTTCTTCTTTTTGTTCTTTCTAATGCTTCTCCGTAACTGGACAAAACAAAAAGCAAACGGATCTCTCAGCCAGTTGCATTTTCTCTGAAATTCAACCAAATTTACGCTTACACTATCGGCATGGACGCTGAATGCCATCTGTTTATGACCAGTGGCGAGCGTTTTTTTGAAAATGTCGCTGAAAGTAAATTAATTCGCTTCAGGTGATAATTTTATCAGTGACAGATTTACGAGCCGCATTAATCCTCATCTGTGATTTCAACTAGAAACGATAAGTATTTTTTCGTGCAGCAATTTTTGTTAATATTAAAGTACCATTATTTAAGCAATTGTAAAGATATAAAACTATGTAGCAGTAAATAATATAATAGATAAAATGCATTTTTTAAACGAAGATTCTATATTGAATAACCAGTCGTTTTTAATCCAATGCATCGCTTATATATTTTATTAACTTATATTTGCCGAATAAAAGATTGAAACGATGCAGATATCTCTGTTTTTGTCCAAATAGTTTCCAGCAAATAATATATTTTATATCGTTATAACTGGAAACTATTTTGATCACCAAATTGCTTTTATTCCAAATATGAACATTTTATTTACTTACGCCCCTAGATTTGAAAACAGCTATTATTGTTGTATGAAAGATCGATGCAGATATTATCTCTATTTTTCTCGAACATGATTCCCAACGAATAATATATATTTTTATATCCGGAGACTACGAGAAACGTATGTTGCTACAAGAAACAACTTTAAAGAAAGCTTTTTATTAAGTTTCTTAAACGAAAATATAACTCGAATCATTTACGACCGTCGCTGGAGCCATCCGTTATGGCTGTCCTTGTTCCAGAAATATCTGTTGTATCTCATGGCTTTCCTTTTAGAATCTATCATTCTAAGAAAAGTAAGAACCTTATGACATCGATACTCTTACAGGAAGAATCTCTGTAAGAGTTTATTATTTCTTATGTAGGAGGATCACTGTACTACACGCGGAGGACATTTATTGTAAAATATATTTTTTTATTAGAATTAATTAAATTTTTAGTAAAAGAATATCTCTTTGAATAAAAAGACTAGCCTGTTAATTCGAGATGGTTAAAATATTATATCATAAATAACAGGGACGAGAAACGAACGATTTTGGATGATTTGGACCCGTTTATTTCCCAGGGAAACCTACTGCCTTTCCCTCTTAAAGCTTTCAACATAGTACAGAAGACGTGGACATCGATCTTGGAGTATCAGTTCTTACATAGCTGTTGAGCTCAAAATATTGCTATTTCCAACAAAACAGTTATGTATGCTCTCAGCAATGCAACATCACGTTATGCAACTGCTGTAATATATTTCGTATTTTCCTAGCCTGGCTTTTTCCGGTCCAAATATATATTTATGCGAAGTCAAGCTTTATCGACAAGATATTATACTGTCTTTTTTATAAATATTTCTTTTTAATGAATAGCAATGTTCTACTTCATAAAACAGCAAAGTTTCAATTTTGAAAACAATAGAATTTTTAATGGGAATGGTTCTATTGTACAATGATATAATCTTTGAAAACGTTTATTTAAAAAATTGCTTAGGAAATTGTTTTCAATGTATTGAATAACTTTCAATAATTTCTGATGGTGAGGTCCATCGTTCTTTATTGCATTAGGTCACAATAAACAATGTCTCATTTTCATCTCATGCTTCGTTGCAATCGGAAGAAATTTTGTGCTACGATTCCGTTAGAGAAATGTAGTAAATTTTATTTGGAATTTGAAAGAATTCAGTCCTGAAAGTGTCAACAACTTTTAAGATTCTTTCACAAACATTTACTCAAATATTCATTAAACAGATAAAGAAAGACCTAAGTAGGGAAAAAATTAAATTAGATTCTCAAATGACCAAAAGTTTATTTCGTCGAAACAAAATGTCCGTGTAGATCGCACGATAATTTTCGATGATCTTCACCTCGAAAATAACATTCTTCTTGACGAACATCGTCGAAACAATGTACGCCCGTAATCAAAGGGATGCGTATGCTTTCGAACGAACGACTATAATTGTCCACGGAAAACAATAGACGCTCGATATTTAAACACAACCGATTCGTCGAATGGACGATGAGAATAATTCGATTACAATCGAAGATCGGTCGAACGTTTCTTGTTCCGATCTCCCAGGCTGTTGCAACGCATTTATGGACATTCTGTAACTTAGGAACATTATTACGCTGCATTTATAGTAGTGTATAGCGGTGCTTAAATTATCTTTTAAATTTTTTTAAACTAAAATTCATGAATGAATATATACGTATACATGTATATAGATACTCTGTACTATCTTGTAGTTATTTCTCAATCGTATAAATTGCTTTCTTGGCATCATTTTCGATCCGAGTCTGTTTGCACTTAGGTTAAAAAATTTCTTAGGTTTAAAAAAATATATAAAAGAACCATCGTTAATATCTGCGATTTCTTCATTTAATTTTACGTTAATGTCTTTCCTTAAAATAGTAATAATCCTTTTTATATGTTAGAGTCCTCCTCAGACTATCGATATATACTGTCGATATTTCAAGGTTCTCGACTAAAAGGATCAATAGGTATTGTGAATATTTATTGGCAAACAACAATGATTGAGAAATATTAACGATATTGTTGGTTGTATGGGTTCACTCTTAGGTTAAGGCATAATTGATACGTTGTAGATATTATTATTAATATCATGAAGTAACTTTACAACTAATTCACGCTAATTCTGAAAGTTAGTTTTTATGTCCGATTTATATTTTCGTTCTTACTCGTTTCAAATACTCTAATGCATATTCTATCACATTTGAGTTGCACAAATAGAATATCTAAAAATTCCGTAAATTCATTTCTACATAACAGCATGTTGAAATAAATTCTCTAAAAATATATTTGATTGTTAAACAACGTAGATGGTACTAAAGTGACTGTGCATATTTATGTATGCTGTGTATATTACAATAATTGCGGTCAATTTTGCGTTCAATTTTGATAGATTATGGATGCAATTACATATGATCGACCGAACAATCGATCGGCCGTTGATTTTGCGCATCGTCTATGTTGCTCGACCAATGTTATCCCGTGAGTCAATTAAGTGCCTCAGGCCACTTTCGTTGATTGCAAACGATATCGTAAGTGATTTCTGATTTTTGCAATTTCCAACATATTCCAAGATGGAAGATATAGATTGCTTAAAAGACTAGCAATGAAATTATAACGAATTGATTACGGTTTGAAAGCTCTTGCTTTTTCGATCACCTAGGCCAATCAATGAAGAGAAATGTCAAACGAGTGATTTAAAAAAATGGGTAAAAAGTTATTAAAGAACCACTAATGTTTATGAATTTATGAAAAATTTCACGTTGGCAAAATGTACGAAGTATATGTAATATGTAAAGTTATATGAAGTATCTGAGGTATTTAGACAACTGCGTTCAGAATTTTCGTTATGATTAAATTTAATTTACATTGTATATTTTGATACACTGTGGAATTTTTATTGCAATATTTTTATATAAAACAACAATTTTGTAATAGTATTTTAAGATTGTCGTATTTAACAAGCGTCCCAACACGTATGGTCTGTCTCGTAAGGACGTATCTACTTACGTACGCATATTCCACTATCTGGTACTGTCTCGTTGTCGCTTGAAACGTGTAATAACCAAAGGATAATTTGTAATAAATGTACCGAAAATTCAATCTAAAAACGAAAAACAAGGACGAGGAAAAAAATTGCAACAAAAATATTTGTAATAAAAAATATAAAAATTCCGTGAAGATGACGAATATATTTACGTAATAAAAAGATTTCCTCTCTCGTGTGATATTCGAATTACATTAAGAAAAAGATAACAGATAAAGAATAAGAAAATTAAGTAGAATCATAAATTTAAAATAATCATTACGAACTTCGATTAAATTTTCGATTCAATGCAGAGACATACCTGTTCAAATATTAAAAGTAAGGCTGGTCAGTGTAGGTAGACGATTCCTTGATTAAATTGCGACAGAGGAAAGCAGATGCATGAAATAGTTCATCGTCATCGGCGTGTTGCGTTAACAACTTCGGATAACCTTTCATCCAGAAATTTCTGGGGCACTTGCCGAATATTACACCTGCTTTCGATTCCAGGAAATTCCTGTGCCATGGACTACCGTATCACGGTGTGTATTCCTGTTGAATATTCTATATGCGATCAGGGACAGCCGACAGATGCGAGCCGATCGCATTTACATGGAAACGATAATCAAACCATGGCATCGAATCCCCTAGTTAAATTCACAATTAGATCGCTGAATGGTAACCGCCTACGGTAAATGGTGTCTAATATTAATTATTAATTAAGAAGAGGTACGCTCTAAACAACAATTTTCCATCAGCTCCTTTTCTCCTATCCTTTTTATTTTCTATTTCATGGATTACGTCGATGGAAATATAATTGCATTATGACGTGAATTTTCTATCGAAAGCGGAAGCTCTTCAAATAACGCATCCCGTAACTTTCTTTTACTCTTCCTCTATTTTTTTTTAAATTTCCTACTTTATATGTTAAATCGATAGAGGAATAGTTATACCTAGCAGTGTTAATTATAAATTGGAAATAGTAATCCTTAAAATAAAAAATACCTTAACATTCAATTCTTGTTTTTCTTTTCTATTTTAATTTCGGTATTACTCGTTAAAATCGATAGAATTCTAATTGCGTACTGGCTTTAATCTTCAATTCAAAGCAGAAATCCTTCACAGTGACAAAATTCATCGACTCCCTTTTTTATTCTTTTCGTTTTATTCTCTATTCTATGCTATATGATGTTATATTGCCTACGATATATCGTAATTGAATTGAATTTAAAGAAACTACCGATAATGCGTTAACGATCCACGCGATGAAGAAGGAAAAGTTTTTGAAAGAATGAATTACAGAAAGAAGTAGAAACAGATAATGACGAACAAATTGATGTAGATGGTGTAGAGTGGAAAAGCTCCTCGATATAGGAAAAGATCATTTTCTATCGAAGGAAGTAAGGAACTAGTTAAAGAACATTTCACTTTCAGTTACATTTTACTTGGCGGTTTTCTCTGAATATTCTTTTTCTCTCTTACATTGCAGCAGTATATTGATTTGAACTAGAGTTAAGATTAAAGATACCCTTCAAATCGACCATGAAATATCAAACGATTATTTAAAAGAGTATAAAATTCTTCAATGATATATTTAGAAAGCTTCATAAAAATAACTATACAAAAGCTTGAAATAGAAGAGAATTAAAACGAAATATCCAAAAGTAGACCATCCATCACGAGTCACAAACAAACATCGATATCCCCCAGGCGCACATGACAAATTTCCTGCAATCCATTCTACTGTTGTTAAACTCACCTCGTCAATCGTCCACCCTATTCCCATAAACCATACACCAATCGACTTCTAGCTTATCCATCGTAGCTTATTTTAATCTTGAGAAAGCAGGAAAGATCACGATGTAATTTTGTAAAGCAGTTTTTTCTTTTTTTTTTTTTTCTAACATTTTCTGAGTCGTTCTATACACTTTTATAATAATCAAATAACCCACAACATCCCTTGTCCCTATATTTTAGTTTTACTGGGTGAATCAGGATCCATTGTAGCAGAAATTTAAAAAATATATTAAACACATATTATTTACAGCGAATGATGACGTGAATGATAAAATGTTTGATACGCGTCGACGTGTGTTTTTAATATTTTTAAAGTATTCGGACGAACTTCAATATGTAACTGTATCTGCACCAATAAAACAAATAGAACGTTACAACGTAATTATATCGAAATAAATAAATAAACGAGAGTGAAAATCTTCGTGATAAAAATTTCTGTAAAAATAACTGCGACTAAAAATAATAACAACTACCCTCTAGAAAACGTTCTACAAACTCCTTACAGAAATGTCAGTAAAAAATCAATGTTACAATCACCGATAGAATTCTTCGATGTTGCTATTTTTTTACGATAAAAAAGAAAGATATTATAAACTAATCTTCGTGAAAAATTTGTGATAACCTAAAAATAACCCCTTTGTCGTCCCTTGCAAAATACTTCTTAAAGTTTGCAGCCTGGGAATAGAAAACTACTGGCCAAAAATCAATATTACAACCATTAGCAAAGTATTCTATCCTAACCACGTTCGAATAATCAACTATAGAAACCTTTGTGATAAAATTTCCTATAGAAATAATCACCTTCGCAAAATCAATCATCGCAACAACAACCTTACGAATCCCTTAAGGATCACCCCAAGGATATGTTTCGTTCCACAGATAGAAAACGCTATCGGTAGATTCTCACGTGGTTCAGCGTAGACTCCATTTGGAACGCATTGAAACGAGCCGATCGCATGGAACGGTCCCCCATGGTGGGTAAAACCTAACACATTTACCGGATCCGGTGACGTATCCGGGGATATGGGTTGACGTCACTGCGTGGAAATGGGCCACGGCCTCGTAAACCGCCACCCCGCCACCCACTGATCCTCCTCGTCGCTCTCAGTTCTCTCGCAAACCACCTCTCGATTGCTCGTCATCCTTCGTCCTGTTATTCGCCGCGGGATCCGAGAACGACGCGACGGGAAACGGAGTGCCGGATACGCGTGCGATTGTATCTTTCGACGAGAAGATCAAGCGGATTGGTCTGGCCACAGGTCACGCGGAAATTAATGTCTTTACAGGGGGTTGTATCCGACTGCCGCGACATCAGACAACGTGAGGCATTATCGAATAAATTTTCATCGTTTTGTTATTTGAGATTTCAAACAAAAGGTAGAAATAAATTATTGATTATTGGATCAAGTGTAAACACATTATTTAATTATTTTAATTTATTATTCATCGTTCGTCGGATTTATTTTTACGAAAATATCTAAGAGGTATTGATACTGCAAATTACAATTCGTCATTTTTAAAATGTTTGTTAGCTATGACAAATATGCGAAAAATTAAATGGACTTTCGGACAACTTGTTCGAGAAACGAGCGTAGCTTTAAAAGCAAGTGCGAATGCGAACTGCGATCTGTCTATGCGAGAGATAATCATATTAATTTCACGGTTTTTCCAATTAAATCCAAATAAAATAGGAAATAAATTATTCTTAGCATCATTCAAATGACTTTTATTTTTATTTAGATGAGAAATTTAATTCTTATTCACGACTAGAATATTATTTTAATATTCAACTTTGATTTGTTGTTTATTATTTAATACCTATATAAAATTTTTCCGAACGTTCACGTCGGACTAGATTTATACCGGAATCAGGCTGGTTGAGACGAATCATTGTAGACACAATGGCTCTCGAAAGTAATTTGAAAAGACTGTTTTTTTTTTTTTACCTTTAATCTTGCACGTAAACAATCTCGCTGTTAAGACCTTTCAATATTATACACTATATTAAACACTCAGAACGTATCACCACTTCTTCATTTCAACCACAACTTCCAGCTAAAATCGAGCTCACCTGACTACCCAGCTATCCAACTCACCGCTACGTCTACCTAATCCCAAACAAAATCACTATGAAAACCTCAAACCGTTCCAAAACAAACCACTTACTTTTCAACCACGCCGTTCTCATTTAATTTCCACCATCTCAACTTAATTTCGTCTCTAACCATCCATTTTTAGTAATCGCAGAAAATCTGATATCTATCAGTCTCACTGATTTAATGTCATTTCTAAATACTACTAAATACTACTTTCCATACGGAAACATCGTATATTCCGATAAATTTAGAAAATTTCTGCGAAGTAAATTCAGCGGTGAACTACGTCTCACGATAAGAATAATCTAAAAAAATATTCAGAATTAATGCAGAAGCAATCGTATAAATAGCACTGTAACGAGCATAGGAATCACTTTTAATCAGGATTTGATGAATTAAATGCGGTGCTCCGGTTGCAACATTGACCTTTGGTATTAATTTTCTACATTTGGAAAACGCGGTTGAATGAAAAAGGAAGAAGAAAGTTCGATGATATATCAGGTCTCTTTGACACGTTTTCGAAGTCTGTGTTATACGATACGAAAAGTGTGGATACAAGCGACCGCACGTACCATAGGCCACAGAGACACGTCCACACGAAGCGTGTTATAGAACAGAGACGAACTAAATTATCGTCGTGGTTGGTACATTTAGCCAGGATATCGAAGAGCAGCGCAAATCGAAGAGTTGACGAAACACGGTATCGACATCGTCGTCGAAATTTCAGTTTGAACTCGATTTGCACGTGAATTTCCAATCGATGTCTATTTTCATTTATTTAATGCAATAGAGATATAACATTTGGAAAATTTATAACTTTGGAACGACGTACTAAGAAAATATATTTTTATATATAGATACCGAAAATAAACGAGGCTTCTCCTGAAACTAGATCTACTCTAAATATTATAGATACATAGACGTCGAGAGTATTTTCTAATCAAATAGTTAAATTATTATGATATTTTCATTTATCTTATAAATATAAAAAGAAGAATATTCTTCAAAAATCATCACAGCTACGGATGTAAAATTAGCTAATAACAGGAAACTAGAATTAAAACTTTCGGAAGCGATTTATCCAATTCACAATTTTGTCTTCTGGGTGATTTTTTCGGAAAAATTTTCAATTTCAATTTCTTGATTTATAAATAATTGAAATATAATTCTTTTTGGCTCTTTTATTTTACGAACTCGGAGAATTTTTCAGCGAATTTCTATAACGTTGGCAAAACACAATGGTTGTGTATCTACGTAAGTACTTAATGCGTGAAAGTTTAAAATAAGCAAAATGTATGGGAATAAGGGCAAGTACCACCCTGTGACGCTGTTTGAATAAAGTGGAAGTGGGCAGGATAGAAATAACCACGATGAAATGTAGACGTGTGACGTATGATTTAATTAATTTAAACTTAAAATTCTATTCTTTGTTTGTAGCCAAACGATTTTTTCGCGAAACAATTTTAGAATAATCGCTCGGGTGGTACGCAAATAACATTTAATAATATCTCATTTCGTGTATTAGAAAATTAACAAGAAGCATCTCTGTACCCATTGACCAAAATGATTAATTAAATTTCATCTATGACGCACTTGATGTTCGATAAATGGGGCAGATGTTGGAATGATGCATCAACAAGAATGGATACATGTATTATGTATACCCAATATATAGGTAACGTTACAAAATCAATCCTTTAATTATTATCTAATTACGATATTAGTCGAAATAAAAATTGATCAGTACGTAAATTAATAGTAGATTGAATCATTTTAAGTAACTATCGAATAACTTTAATTCTTCGTTTAAAAAAAAAACCTTTCACGTCGAAAATTTTGTCATCTATTTTTTTTAATATTTAAAAATATTATTCGTAAGTTATACATGCAATTGTTTAATGTTTCATCTAGTAATTCTAATCTTTCTCCTATAAAATGTATAAAATTACTGAAGCATGAACAAGATAATAAAACGTTAACGAAACGATAATGACGATGAAATCATGCACTTAAAATACCAAACATTATCGATATAATTAATAGAATTTCTATTATGGAAAATGGAGAGTTTCCGTTTTACAAACATTTTGCTAATAAACATTATAAATTTTCAGTCGCGTTAAATCGAACTATGTTTGCCATCAGTCGTAATCAGAAATGTAAATTATTTAAATCATTGCAATGTTGTAATAAATAAACAGAAGTAAATGGAGAAGGAAAAATCACGTTGGAAATATTTAATATCCGATATTCGAGCTACGATGTACCATGAAACTCTCCGCCGCACGTATAACTAATATTTACCGTCGAAGCCATGTTCAATATGATCATACTTTTTAACTTACAGTGTATCCTAACTTTCGAAAGTTTATTCGACGAAAATTTACCCGGCTAACATAAGCAGTTTCCTCGATAAGATTCTCACCTACTTCATTTTCTTCCTTTGAAGATTCAATTCAAATTCTTTATTACATTGTATATTTATGTATAATAATGAAAAATGAATATCACAGATGAGAAACGGTACATTACATTATGTTACATTTCCTACTTTTTAGATTCGATATAATGTCAAAACGGCAACAAAACTCATCTAAAAGATATTAATAACATTACACACACACAGATTAACGAACATGGACGTGTTATATCTTTTGTATTCGAATAACCTTCAAACATACCTGCTAATTATACATATTATGTAAATTACATAAAAATTATATAATCTTCCAATAATTACTTTCATTCAGACAAAGTAACAAATTACATTATATCGACGACATGTGTTTGGTGTATTATATATATGTACTATGTGCTCTTACGTATTAATTTCTACTACGTGTAATCACTAAAAATTTGGATCGAAACACTGGTAATTTTTGTTCGAAATTTTGTTCTTCAGTGGTGTAGCAACACGATAATTCCACGACTTTGAATATTGATTAAATTCACGAATCGGTTTACCATCAATTTCCATGCATTCTAATTAAACTCGGTCAAGTGCGAATATATTTTAAGTTCGATCAAGTTTAACGACGATAACGCACGCATACATTGTGATTACGCGAATCCTATGGCAAATTCCCCAAAGTAATCGTACATGGACATAGCGAGAGTTTGCCAGCGTGCGCCTGTAAACGGCTTAATATAATCATTACATGGGTTCCGAATAATTCGACTTTGATCAGTGTAATTGAATCCCATGAAACCCAGAGCGAAAACACGTGTTCCCTCGATGTATTCAGAAAACTAAACTTTCCGACATTTTATTTGCCTTGATAGCGCGGTACTTTCCCTTTACGAGTTAAGCGCGAAGATCGTTAAAAGTATGCGTAAGTTTGTTTTCACATCTAAGAGAAAGTTCAGTTTATCCTGTTGATAGAAAGCGGAAGTTGTATTTCATTCCACGGAATCTGACAATTGTTTTATTTGATTAAATTTTAGTTTCTCTTTATTAATTTATCGCAAAGTTTAAATTGTAATAGAATTGCAGTTGTGTCCAGGGTTTCTTATTTCTTTTACTTTTTTCTTTTTCCCAATTTTATCATTAAATTCCCTTTCCTTCCCTCTTTCCCTATTCCTAAGTTTTCGACATCTTAAATATTCATTTTTCTTGAATAAATTCTAGTTTTCTAATATTTTGTATCTACTGCTACAATCTGATACTATTGAGTTGGCAACTAAGTGACTGCGGATTTTTTCATTAGGTGGTAATCACAAAATCCGCAATCACTTAGATACCAACCCAATACTTGGACAAAGTAACACGGTGAGTGCAAAAAGTATTTGCTCACAAATGTATTCACAGTATATTACATCCTATATCGTCTGGTGGTATTTCCGTGCGATTACAAAAATTTGATACTGAATACGAAATGCAGAACCTTGAAAGAACGGTTCATTGGAAAATAAAAACATGTGCCAATACTTTTTGTAGCGGCTACACGTGTGTGTGTTGATGAATATGATACAAAAAAATTGATAAAATAATCCCATGTTTTATGTCGGCAATATTATCTGCCTGAATAAAAGAAAAAAGACTGTTTTCAGAAAATATACTGTGAATCGTTAAAGGAAGCTTAGTGGTAGCTTTTATGAAAGTCACGTATAATCTTGGCAATTTTTACACGTAATTAAATGAGATTTGGAGAAAACAAACAGGAATTTCTTATGGTTACCAGTGGAGCAAAGCGTTCCAAAGGGAATGCTGAAGCATGAAATAAGATACGAATTTCGTGGTTCTTTCACGCAGGAAGGAATTAAGCCGATCAAACTGTAATTAGTTGAAGTTTGCGGAGTTTGACTGCGAGAGGTTCCCGTGGTATTTTCCGACGTGGTTATAGCAAATGTTTCTGGCCGTTCATTTAGGTTTGTTACCTACTTGACGCCGTTTATTCGATGTAAAAGTAATTTCAGGCAATTTGTAGAAGCAATTTAGACCGGTTTAATATTTAAACGAAAAAGTTTCATGAACAAAATTTCTCCTCATTTTTATATAATAGAGTTTTTCCAACAATAAATAAACTCATTATTTTGACAAGTATAGCATAAAGATAAATAGACTATATAAAATGCTTCAGTTTGTTTTACAAGTAATAATGATATATTTTCTCATTAAATAATTTATCGAGACGCTCAACTTAACAACAACTTAACAACGATATATAAATTTCGAGAGACCAAAATGAGATATCAAATATTTTTCGCCAATATTTCGCCAATAATATATATAACGAGTACAACTTTTTGCTATTTCCAAGGTAATTTAGCTTAAGACAGAATTCAATTGTTACATAACACTATCGAATTTCTGTATAATAAATAGCTAGGAACCACGAAATCTTGTGCACGATAAGTTAAGCTGAAACAGCCAAAATGAGAGCCGATTATTAATTTCAGAAAGTAGCTATAGTTCTATGCGGTCACGAAACAGTGTACTAAATAGGATAGGGAACCGGCCATAAAGATACGTTTACAATATAAATTGATTCACCCTCGAAGCAATTGTTCGTGAAACTAAGACCTAAATGACTAATATCGATATCGATTATTCGACTAAAATGTCGTGAAATATTTCTTCGACTACAAGAATTTGCATTTCAAACACCTTCAAGCATCGAACATGAAACAAAGGTTAATTTTAATAATATCATATTCCTCTATCAAGGTCAATATTTCTAAAGTACCCTTTTTATCACACAAATTTATATTATAAAAATTAAAATATACTATGTTATAGAAGACACTGATAAAAATGATAATTAACAACTACAGAAATTGCTAATAACGATAAATGTATATTATAGATAATATTACAAATAATATTAATTAACGTTCACGGGAACCACTAATAATAATAAAATCAATAGGTGTATTGGAAAAAATATTAATCGACAATCATAGTAAGCGTTAATAATCCAAAAGGCTTACATTATATTCTTGACGAGGAAAGAAGTAAATCGGTGGAACAAAGAAAGAAAGGACTCTTTTGAAAATCGCGAACAATAGACAAATTCACGCGTCTAAAAATTAGGTTATTGTTTCGTTAGCTGCGTGCAGATATTTCAACGAAATGGTGAAACACATCCGAGCATTTCGTACGAAGTAATTCGCGCTTGCAACGGACATTACCGATAATGCTATCCTTTTTGTCAAGCTTTGTGGCGTAAGCAGCGCCGGTAAAGCAAGACAACGATAGGTTGGACGAACAAAGGACCATTGTTATCGCTGCCAAGTTGCTGGATATGCCAGCTAATATATACGGAATCGGTCTTGGTGGACATTAAATACCTAGAAACGACTCTTTATTCTGCTGCTGATTCCAGCACTGTCTGTATTATTTACCAATGAAAACTGCCATTAAAAATATTTCTATCATAATACACCTTTTTGTAGAAACACGAATATCTATATAAATCTTATGATATCAAAGGATGACGTATGAGTTTTATAATGTTAAAGAATGAGTCGATATGTGATTATAATTGAATCTTCACTATTTGAAGGTATTATAATGGAAAAGAGTATGCGTGCATTTGATGAAATTATTAATTTCTTTTATATTAAATACACGAAAGAAGCTTCGTTGTGAAATATCTTATATCATTAAATGCAAAACATTTTCCAATGCCTGTTAGACACGACGATGGTGCAGAATGAATTATTTTAAATTCCAAGTCACTTTTCTCAGTTTTGTTTTTATGTGAATCCATTGACTTCAAGCTTTTAGAAAGATTACAAAGATCGTAACAAATTCTTCTTAAAATCTAAATTAAATTTATTCCTTCTATGAATATGCAGCAGACGAAAAAGATCGTCGGAGAAACGGATTTCTTTGGAAGCGTCGTTTGGAGTCGTAATCAGCTCGAACGATAGGTACACCACCGTAAATCGCGACGGAACCATCCATTACAAAAGTCGGGAACTCCTCCTACGTAGTACGTAACTCTTTCCAACTTCGATCGTCTCTACGAAATAGCTGGAAAACTTTTCTCAGCCTTGAAGTCGAGAACCCTCAACAACACTACGTTTCAGCATGGTCCCTCGACCAATGATGTTACAATTAACGAGATCATCGTGCTGCTATCAAAGCATGGATATTCAACAGCTAAAAATCTCTTCCATCGAAAAATGAAAATTATTTAAAGAACAAGTTGCCATAAGATGAGAGCGAAAAATCCTGTGTATAGAATAATTTTTGTATATTCCTCACGAATCGGAGAGGTTTTTTAACGATAGAAAATTTCCTAATAACTAAGTTGGAAATGGTCCAAACGAGGTAAAACAAGATTAAGATATAAAGTCTCAGACGAAAATTAATCTTCCGCGCATTCTCCAAATATACTCTTTTTTTTTTATCAAAGTATATGCATGAAAATGAATTAACTTTCGTATTTGACAGGGGCAAATTTCCTCGCCAAAGGAATAATTTATTCTCCTTTTTGTTAAGTCGCAAATAAAACCCATCCACTTTCGAATTCGCCTTTCTCACTGCTACGTCAAGCCTTTTATTCACCGCAAGCGTACTAATTAAAGCCGCGACGCAACCGAGCATGAACCGACCATGGGAAAAAAAGAAGTCTCTTATCCGTGAAAATGAGCGATTTCCCTTCGATACGCGACTGGTGTCTCGTCGATCGATTACCATACGCCTTTGAAGGATCTCCACTCTTGAACAGCTCGATTTACGAGTGGCATTTCGCACTCGACGAATCAGTCCATCGGCTTCATTCGCAGATGACGCTGGCTAACAAAGATTTTGTCATGAAGAATATCTGAATTACAGCGCGAATATTGACTTACATCGAACACGGTTACGTTGAATTTTGAAACTGCGATCAGAGAGTCTTGTTGTCAATCATAGCTGATAATAATCAAATTTGTAGTTATTTTGTCGATAATAATACTTTTATCAATAATACTTAGAGTGAATTCAATCTGTATTTAACGTAATCACAGAAATGAGCTTCTAATAGTAGGAATTTCATTTCAAATAGCTCAGTGATGGAAATGAACAAACAGTAAGGGATAAGCAGACATCAAAAAGCAAGTTCATGTAACGTGTCGGAATATGAGCTGCGTTAGCTGCTCAGTCAACTTTTCCACTACTGCTAGTTCCAAGTTTATGATCTTTTGTCAGCCATTGGTAGTTTATATTATAATTCCAATCTAATTATAATTTTAAGATTATATATACACCATGGTGACATATTTTGTTACATATACAAAGTTTCTCTTTAAGAAAATTGACTGTAAACTTTGTTGTATATATGGTACGATGAGCTGACTTTTGAATCTCATCAACGAAAGTTTACCCTGTTAATTCAAAAATGTCAAGTATGGTTTAACTAAAGCTATCAATTTTAATTAGAAACTTCTTTCTAAACTATGTTCTACAACTATGTCGGCCATTGAAAAATCTCGCATCTTGGGATCGAACTTACTACATATTTGAATTTACTTTAAAAAATACAATTAAAATCGAGTATTAAATACGTGATAAAAAGATAACAGATATTTTACGGAGCAGTGTAATTTGCGCGGATTCTTGACTTCTTTCAACAATCTGTCGTCGTATGAGATATTATTCCGAGTTCAAAACGAGTAAGTTTATTATTTCCGCTCAACTGAATTGGTACTTTTATTTACACGATGAATACGATTTGGAAGATTTCGTGATGAAACGATTCACTGATGCCGTATTCCATAGAGAAATATAATTTCATTAGTCAATGTATATACTATAAATACAGAAATCTGTTTCTTTATTGAATACCAGACATAAAGGACAGTTTCTTGTTGAAATCAGAAACTTAAGATTATATTAAAATATCATTTTATAACAGTTATATTTTATGAGTCATAGTAAAATTAAACAATACCAGCAGTTGTAGAAGGATTTAATGGAAGCTAACAACACAGAGGCCATGGATAATTACATTTGGCCACAGATTAATTTATCATAATGTCGCTTTATGAGTTATGATATAACGCAATTTGTTAAACAATTTCATTGGATAGAGAAAGATTTCATGAAACTTAACCCAGATAAGAATAGAACAACAAGGCTCATAGATATATTTGGTCACAGACCGATTTATCGTAGATACTGTTTCTGCAAATTACGCTATGGAGTAATTTATTAAACAGCATGTGTTTAGAAAAACACTTAATGGATTTAGTGTGATACTTCTATAGTACGTGATACGAACATATCAAATCCAAAAAGAAGTTAATAATCACGACTTTTCCTTTTCTGGTACTGTTTTACTTTCAAACGAAAAAGAAGGTCAAAGAAATTCAATAGAAAGAAGTAATGCGTGATCGTGTTTTCAAGATAAAATCAAATTATTCATAAGACGGAAATTAAAACAATTACAGAGAAACTTCTCTGACATTATTTGCTTTGCAAAAACAAAGAGACCTAATAGATTCGATAAAGCAAACATCGTAAATTGTTACACAAGGTTACCAACAATGTAGTTTTCACCTCGAGAAATATTCTGAAAGGTAAATTCGAAAAAAAAAAATATGCATATCGAATTGAGATGCGTTCGTTTTTTTCCTAAATCGGCATAATTATTTGAAGAATTCTGCTGGTGTCTTATATTACGAATAGCAACATTCGTTATTGGAAACCAAGGATATAAATAACAGACAGGTCGTCGGTTGATTCGGTGATAGTGTGCTAGGTGCGGATGCACCGTGAAGTCGATGAAGTGCAGAACAGTGACCATAATTGAGGGCATTATTTGAATGATGAAGGTTCTTGAAGGAACGAAGAAAACCGAGACAGTCGTTCGTCGAAGACGGCGGCCCTATTACGCGTAATTGGTTCATTAGCTCCCATATCGGTCGAGCTATATTCGGCCGTTGTTGTCTGGAGGGGTTAGAAGGAGAGCGCCGTGGCGCCCGGCGTCCCTTCACCCTGTGGTCCAATCGATATATCTACACGTGTATATAGGGTGGTCCGCGCCAGATATAAATCCCATCTTCCAAGGCAACTTCCTTGCCCAACTTTCTTAAATATAATCTCTCTAAGTATACGTATTAGGGTGAAACGACAAAATCAAAATTATGTGTCTATTTCTTAATAGGGGAAAAAGCTTGAAAGGTTAATTTGATTAGATTAGATTTATTTTGAAACGAAGAAACGATTCGAAATGAGTGGACCTCGTTAAGTTTTTTAGAATTGCGTAATATAACGTTTTCATGAAAACTTTGTGTACATTAACATAACTAGGGAAAATACGGGATTAAGCAGGCACTGTATTAAGTGAAATTTACGTTTCATTGCCAAGAGATTTCTAGTATCACCAAGGTGGAAACCTGTATGCTGTGCACACATTGCCTCGTGGATCACCCTGTATAGGTGTTAGTGTCGTTCATATTGGTGTAACATAGCCAAGGTCTGTTTTATCGAGCACCAACAAACGCCCAGCGCCGGTAAGTCTTGTAATTACATCGTCGCCGAGTATCTATGACGAGGGTGAATGCTTGCAGAACATCAAGGACACGTCCAGAGGATCGTCTGAATCCTGAAAGACGTATGCACATAGCACGAATCCTCGATCAACCTTCGAGATGCTGAAAGTTTCACGATTAAGACTAAGGTTTTTATATCCTGGTGTTGATACAGGATTGTGTTATATTATATCATATACGTAGTGGATAAAGTAAATTTGCATATAGATGAAGAGGGTTACATAACACTAAAAGATCGAATTAGGTACTCGATTTTTGGTAAAAGTTTTGAAAATGGGTCATTTGATGATCGAACATTTTTATTGGAATTGATAGAACTACGAACGTTAAGATGAAAAATAAATAAGTAATACCAAAAGTATCCTGTTTCGAAAATTAAAAATTTCAAATTTTAGTTGAAATTTGCAGAACTATAAAAGCTGAAGATATGACATAAATAATATAAGAAATATATATTTTATATTAAATTCTATGAAAAATTAAAATAGAATAATTTCTCGTTATAAACGATTTTTATAAATTTTATATAAAAACTTGAATGATCACGTATTAATAATACACGTGAAATGCATATTTTCGATTTTGTAAATCCGTAACGACGTTTCTTTCAAAAGTTGCATAAAAGTTCTAAAAAAATAGCTTGAGAGCTAGGGAATTGCTGGTCTTAACAAAGAAAACATAAATCGATTGTGGATACATCGGGTTGCTTCTTCTTGGCGACTATTCAACATCGATATTACGACAATAAACAGCGACATATGTGTCCCAGCGTCACACATTTCTCAAGTGTTTCGCTCGAGAAACTATATACAATACCTATATTCAGAACTCTCTTCGGAGACATATAGAAATCCCTACACGCTACAGAGCAGCGGATATTGCTTCTAAAAACATTTCTTTACATAATTAAAGATGTTTCCTGTATCTTTCAGGAATTATTACTTCTTTTATAAAATCGTTTAATTTTTCTAAATATGAAAGAATTTTACGTTTGCGTTTACGTTTACGTTTTGCGTTCACGGTCATAAATATCGTTCCACTGCAAATTTCTTAGTGCGAGAAGATAAGATATTTCAGCATCTTTCAGGCGTGTGTACGCGATATTTTTTTTTTTAGATGCAATAAAAATTGTACGACAAAGAGATTGCGTAAATTCTTGTAAGAAATGGAAAAAATTCACGAAGTTTCTAAAACTTGGAAGTACTAGCGTTTCGAAATAACTGTGTCTGAATTGCAACGTTACATCGTAAAGTGAGTCTATGGGCAATACTTCGACCACTTCTTTAGGTATTATGGAAATTTATTACTACGCTTGGCAACATAAAATACTCGTTATTAGTGCAACCTGACTAATCATTCATAAGAGGAAAGCATTCTAATTAACTAGCTCTCGCAAGCCCCGCAAGGTATAGTTATGTTCTTTGGGCTATTTGTAAATGCTATAAATAGAAATTTCAAGGAACAAAGTCTAACTAAATAATTTTCTTAAAATTGCTTCAACAAGATCGTTCACGTTTTCAGTCGTCGTAAGTATCAAACTTACATTATCAAATACTTGTGTGTAATATAAATTAATCTATATAAACGAACTATTTGTATCGTTAATGATATGTAATGAATATTTTCAACATCATAAATATATAAATTTAATTACACATTTAAATTACACATATAAAGTAGCTGAATTTAATAAAAAGATAAATCTACTTTCACTTACCTTTTATGCTTTTCGTAGATAACGAAACATACAATTATGCTAACGAAAGACGTAATCTTAAAGTTCTTTGATAATTCTGATGTTTAACTTCACTTTCACATTCAATCTTTAATCGATAAAGCTGGACAGATGTTTCGACAGAAGTCTTTCTTCTTGACAATGTTGTTAAAGACTAGCCAAATTAAAAATTAAATGTAAAACACAATACGTTCGTTAGTAATTAGAAGATAGGTGACATGTTTGATCTCTATTTGATACAAGTTGTACGACGAGTTTCGTTGTAGCTCCATGGAAAATACATTCTGCACCATGGCAGCTGACACGTGGAAAGCGCGCGCGATAGCCAACAGATGTTTCAACCCTGGGAAAGATCTCCGTTAAAGTCGAACAAAACGTCCGGTACATATGTACGGAATTCGTTTCTCTCAATGGACGCACGAATAAATCAGAAGAAAAATTAACTTCACCTTTCGATTCGAACATTCTCATTGGCAGTTTATCGTGATCACTTCTAATATTTATTTCGTTTAACAGAATATTTAATAGAAGATAATACGCGATAAATTTCGTGCAAATATAATGATACATTTTAGATCTTAACTTTTAAAGCCTGTCGTGAACGAAATTTAATCTTATACGCGCTTTAACGTCGTCCTATGATAATATGGCAAGATTACTCTAGTGAAATTTTACAAGTCACAATTACTAGTTATCTACGCTGATATCTATGCTCTTGCATTATAGCAACAAATTCCTTGATAAAATAAACAAAGTTGTAGATGTAAATTTTATAAATTACAAGTCAGCTGCAATTCGTAACTTTTCAATTGACTAATGTTATCAGTTGATAAATTATTACGCAAAGAAAGTTCTGTTTGTCTTTCTAACGAAAAGAGTTCGACAAACAATCGCTAATTATTCAACTTGTTGTAATTATCGTCAAAACATTTACTGCGATAATTATCAGACAGGCAACGGAAAGAGAAAGAAAACATTGAATGAAAATAATTTATAAACCCTTTCGATTACTTATCTACTGGTGGGGGAAAATTCGAACAAAGCGTTTCCGACTCGCGAAGTCGTCGAAGTTATTAAAACAAAAGGCACGCTCTTGCTCTGCGTTCTTTTTACCTGTTACAGCTGTTCCAATCTTAACATCTCCATTTAACTTGAAGCAGTTTACCTTTACCTCGTTCTGAAATCGGACAGAAACGAAATTACGCAGAAAGTGAGGGAGAGAGAAAGAGAGAAAAAAAGAAAGAAACACCAGAGAATTGCCTTTGTTTCAAAGCTACTCGCACCACCGAAGACGAAATCTTTCTCAGTGGTATTCTCGGACTCGGGAGTTGCGTTATTAAGACGAAACACATTTTCTACACTACGTTTATTTTACCAACCAGCTATTCCAACGAACTTGCTACGCTCCTAATCTGAACGTCTTCGTTCATTCTTAACAAGTTGGCTACCGCAACAATCTTTCCCACCGAACGCGATACAATTGTTCTTTTTAAGAACTGGAATGCGAAATCGTTGAAGATTTCAGAGTTTCTTATGAATAAATCAAACGCAAGTAGATTATTTAATTATTAGGTCGTTTCGTAATTTTTGTCGTATTTCTTCCAGGAGTTTCACATGAAATTATAAAATAGCATTACGAACTTGGTCCTTTTTACCCTCTTTCTCACTTGGAAACTTATACAATTTTTGTGATTTATGATCTGATCAGAACATTTTGATAAAAGTCCCCTTTCCAGAACTTTAGAGATCATCTTTATCACGTTGTTGCAATCTAGAATTTGTCGTTTATCCGCAATACCGATAAATCCTGGAGAAATCCTTCTTGAGATACACATCTGGAAATATCGGAGGTGTACAACAATAATATTTAAGAAAGATACTCATTCTGATGTCACAAAAATTAAAATTGCAGAAAATCTCAATATTTTCTAGATACAGCAAATACATCTGTACACGTTGATAATCAATAATTGTATTGAAACAATAATTGTAAAAAATAAGTATACGTACGCTAACTTTTTGTAACCCTATTGTCAATCCCGTAACTCGTTTGTTACTTTGACTAGGAAAACCTGCATACTACGCTCCCTAAAAAATGACTAAAACATTTTCTAAAAACAATTGAACGTTTTTGTACGTCTACGTCTACTGAAAAGTTTGATCTCAAAAGTTTTCGCTAAAACCTCACCTTTAACATGCCATTAACACCGTGAAAGCACGCGTTTACTAAATTTTTTCTCGCTTGTGCACAAAAGTCCGGGATAAGAATCCAATCGTTTATCACTCGTGGTTAAATGAAATTTCCAAGAATAAAAAGCAAAGAACGAGGCGGAAGAGAACGGGAAAAGCGGATAACAAAAGGAAGCAGCGGAGGAGAAACGAGAAGGTAGAAGAAAAACATCGGAAAGAGTACAGTGGAAACACCGCAGACCAAGAGTAGCCGTTTTCTCGTGATTGGGTGCAGCCGTATGGAAGATACGCGAAGACAACGCGTGTCTCTTACATCCCTGTTGCATCCCTCGTTCTCATTTCAGGCAACAACTCGTCGCAATTTCTGCCCCACTCTTCTGTCCAGTCACTCACGGCACCAGCGTGACTACACTGTGTTCTATCCTTCTCCATCCTTCGTCCCATACATTCCTCACCCCCCTTTCCACCCTTTCAAACCCGCACAGTTCACCATTCTAGACAGCCGGCTGCTGGCGTGACCAACTTCGCTCGCACGTTGTCGGGGGTGGCGTGGCTGCTTATTAATGGGAAGACTTGTTGCACTCACGTATCGCCGCATCGTATCGCGATAT
This sequence comes from Bombus impatiens, assembly GCF_000188095.3. NCBI lineage: Eukaryota > Metazoa > Arthropoda > Insecta > Hymenoptera > Apidae > Bombus > Bombus impatiens. Next base: position 380,608 of record NT_176885.1, on the reverse strand, counting down.
TCCATAGACTTCAACGTTAGATTAGACCGCGGAGACGATTACGACAGCCGCCATTGAAATGAACGCGAGTAACAGCCGTGACGGAACAGAACAAACTCGATAAGAAATCGAGGGTATTCGTTAGATAATTTTGCACTTGAAGGAACTGCGTGTAGATGAATTGCTATTTATAAAAACGAAATTTTATATGTGCCAAACTTACGCGTCGTAGAGACTCGATATTCAAAGTTCCAACAATCCTTTAATTTACGAATTTGCAGACATCTAACCGAAAGCTTATCTAGAAACAGTCTCGAATTATTTTAGATTCTAATCTTTCACGGATATTAAGATAGATGTTTGTGGTGGATCCTCGGGTTTCGTGCTTTTTAGTTTTTTAGTCAGATGCTGAGTAGAAAAAATAAGTTTGCGAGTCTAAGGTATAGCTGTGAGTTTTTGTGGATTTCTAATTTTAGGGCTTTAGGATCAATTAAGTTAATGCCTATGATATTTTATTTCTACGAGTTATATCTTATCTGTGTGTAATTTCTTCAGAACGTCATATGTCAAACCGAAACAATTTTCATACGACTCGAACGACTAAGAAGTTTCATTGTCATAGATTTATAAAAATGATCAGAATACAGCTGTTACAGATTTGATATTTTTGACACTGAATATACCTGTTAGATGATTCTCACATTTATTTAATAAACTAAAAAAAGAAAAATAAGGAAACGTAGATGTTATTTGATAGAAAATATTTGACGTTACGATATCGATGCTACATGTACTGCAATGCGGCACTGTTATATTGTAAAAGATTTATATAATATACAACAGTTTCTATTAGAAACGTATACCGTGCTTCGAAAAATGTGTTTCGTGCTCGTGGATGAAAATGTTACACACCTATGTACGTTTCGGGCGTAATACGTTTAGTACATTACCGCTATTGTTCGAGTAGAATGCATTCGAAGAAAAACCATCGGGGCAATTTCAGACATTGAAATTTCGGAAAAACACGAAACAAGCTTTAGAGATGGTAAGACCATGATTGCAGCAATTTATAATAATCGAACTCCCATATGAAAATCATTTTGTATTCAATCAAAATAAACAAGAGTGAAATTTATTTTCCAGCAAGAGACAAACTTACGTTAAAGTATTCATTCTACTAATTTCACTAATAACGCATTTAAAAAATAATAAGTAATACCAATGTGTGTGTTATTCGAATACTAACGTTATTTAAAATCAACTAAAATCAATATTGAAAATTATTCGTGTGATCTCTAGATATACGAAATGCAAAACATTAGAAACGATCTCAAAGAAACACGAGGCTGTCATATTTAAAACGCGGCTGTTACTGGCTCCGTTGAGCTACTCTCTTTTACATTAATTAATTGCTCGTCTCGCAGGCAAAGCGGTTTCATGGAAATGGGCCTTGGCACCGATTATATTCTTTTGGGGATTAAGTCGGTGTTTTCAAATGCATGCGAAGTAATTAACAAGTGGCTTCTACCGATTCCTCTGTTACTATATGCACCGAGTAATATCCACTATCTTGGAATCATTCCAAAGATCCAAACAGTAATTCTCTCCTTATCTTTGGCCTGATTTTGGCTGGAGATTTTGCTAATCTCCAGAACGACAAGTACGAGTTCTTACTACAAAATATGATTATCGAGTCTACGTTTAGTAATTTTTAGTTTTGCCCTTAATCCTATTTTTATTATATTTTTAATATACGATGTTACATTTAATTAGCAGTAGAAATATATAGATGGGATTATACTCTATGCGACGTTTAATAATGTTAAAAATTTAATCATTAACGAATCTAACTAAATGACGTCAGAAGTGAATGAAAATAACAAATATCTTTTTACTACAAATTTGTCCAATTATTAGAAATTCGATGATTTCAGTAAAATTATTCTAACTCGTAATAAATCCCGCAATCAGATCGAGTAGTATTTCACATTTTTAACTCTCCAATGAACCCTCTTCGCATGAGAACGCATTAAATAGATTCGTACATTAATCGTCTGGTTCAGATTCCTATTTTTATCACAGTTCGCAAATACACGAAATTATATCCTGTACAATATTTAATAAAACTAAAAAATAAACCTAGAACGAGCACGATCGAATAATCCTGCGAACAGATAGAAATATCTAATATTCTTCGATCCGAATTTTGTGTCGACTTTTTGAAGATTTCACAACTATTTCAATCTTTATAATTAAAAATTTCATTCGGTCGCTGAAATTCTCCTCATTAATCCATGAAAAATTATCTTTGCCGTTAAAACGATCTATAAACGCGTATCGCTTTATACATATTTCATTTTTACCTCTTCCATTAACCTTCCCCTCACGAAAGTGCATTAAACTGACTCGAACATCAAGCAATTCACTGTCAGCAGGTAACGAAGTCTAATCCCATCTCAACCTGGATCTCCTACCGAACTTTCGCCCTTTTTATACTTCGTCGCAATCGCTCCCGTAATTCGATCTTGGAAAAAAGCGAAGAACATATGGCGGACGAACACACGAGGTGGGGAAGAAAGGTGTAGTAGCAGGGAGAAAGTAACAAACACTAAAAACTCGAAAGCTTTTTATACTGTCTGACCATTAATCGTTAGAACAGTGAGGGTTCGAAGTGCTTTCAACCGGCTGGACGAGGTTAGTTATCTTCTCCTCTTCGTCTTTCTCTCTTAAGCTTTCACCCCCGCGACAAAAATTGTCCCACACGGAAACGCGACGAGTGATATATAAAATTTCCAAACGTTTAGACACCACTTCACCGTGTTTTTATAACGAGCCAAAGCTCGAGAGAGCAATTTTATTTCGGACAGGCTGCTCGAGTCATTAACGTTGTCTATCCTCGAGTGTCCTTCATATGCACGCTTTTTCCCCTCTGTTTAGCGATCGAGAGGGGAAAAAAAGAAGGAGAAATGTTCGATATTTTCGCTAGACCTTTTTACGTATAACGCATTAATATCGACTCTTTTAATCGAATCTGATGTTTATTCGTTGAATAAGTAGGTTCCCCGTCACGATGCTTGGTTAATATCAGATTTCAGATGAAATTAATTTACCTCGATAAATAGAATGTTTTTTTATAAAATTTGTTATTCCATAGTATAATCATTTTTGCGATTAAACAATCGTGCGTCAGTGGAAACGCGAGCGTTTCAAGCCATTAAAAACAAAGCGTTGTCATGCGTAAATCCATAAATAATAAAAATATTTCAAGCCCTATCTTACTATTATATTAATATTAAAAGTAATATTAAAAGAAAAAATAATGTAAATTGACGTATTAAGAAAGATATTAACATACTGTGTTATAAATAAAAAATAAGAAAGATTATAAATAAAATAGTCTTTAATGGATTAATAGCAACAGATGGAACTATACTGTGCAAGTGGTTTACAGCATGTTTCATTTATCCCCATTATCAAAGTGCAAAGAAATGAAATGAAAAAACAAATGACATTGCTTATTCTCTTGCACATGTGTATGAGGAAGGAATGGCAATGTTCTAGGATTCCAGTGGCAGAAAGATCCTTGGCATCGTCTAATGTAATTGAATCGAAAAAGGGAAAGAGGAGCAACCTTTCTCTATTCTTGCACCTAGAAATGCGTCAACGTGTAGCGAACGTATCTAGCGAAACGGCCATAAAGGAAAATCCATGGTGGAATGCGAATTTCATCTCATTTAGTCTCATTCCATTAGTCACGTTCCACAAACTGTGCCCAATGAATGAGAAAGGCAAGAGTAAGAGTCTTAATAAACTCTCACTTACATTCGATTAAATAAAACAAACTGTGCGCACTAGTTGAATTTTCTTTTCTATTTTGAGAATGGATATCGTACTTCTACGCTGCGTTATCATCTTGTTAAAAGAAACATCGTGATCGATAATTCAGACATTTGCTTTCATGTTTCCATTAAAAAATTTGGAAACTATTAAGCTGTTTCATAATTATCTCGAAACAACATGTATTGTGCAAGAAATCGATAGTTAAATAAGTAGCTTCTTTGCAAAATTTAACATTTTATTTTTTCTGATTCTTCGCACGATTGTTAAAAGTTCCGTTAAAACGACAAAATTTCCACGACACAAGCTCTCATTATTTTATTCCAAACTATACTATATTACAAGCATAAAACAGGTATTTATGGGAAGGTATTACAATTATCCTAAGTATAATGTTAAGCCATTCACAATAGCGTAGTCCTCTCGAGTTTCTCGACTGTTTTAAACAAACTAAACGTATCATTGAGAGGAGATTACTTACTGAAAACAGACGTTTTGCAATTAGAGAGCTGGAGAAGCGACGTATTCTACAGTAGTCGGATTCACGTGACAGTTACGCCGAGCCGGTAAGAACGATTCGCGTAGCAATTCTGCGGCGAAGTGGGCACGTAAAATACGGTCGACCCTCATAAGCTACCATCTATCTCGATCGTCTCGTGTATCAGTTGACGCGACTGCGTTCGCATAATACCGTGCTGTTCATCAGCCGTTTCTGCCACTATTCAACCCGACAGTGCACGTTCAAGCAACTGAAATTGATTTCGGTGAAAGTTACTTCTCCTTCTTCCTTTAGCTTGATGGGAGACAATTTCCAGATATTAGGTTGGGTAATAGATTCGTTTATTTTAAAAGCAAACATCGAGCGTCGCTAGTCTTAAAATCTATAAAATCTATCCAATCAAGGAGTAACTTGTTCATCTCGTTTCTTCAGAAGTATAGAGGCGGAGACAAAAATATGAGAACAGGCAGTGGAAATGGAGATCAATGAAGTTTCATTAAACACGGCTCGTCTACAAAAAAATGTAAATATTAGTTTCAATTATTATCAGTAAAATGAAAAATTGTAAGAAAGTGTGTAATATAACGAATGTTCTAAAACGGTGACGCTTCCGCTCGACTTATTTGACGGATTAACAGAAATTCGGGAGAAATTATAATTTATACTCGGTCGACCAGCAATCTGCTGCTGTCAGATAATGCAAGAACTGTATGTATACGAGATATATAGTACTTCTGATGCACGCGCGATCCTTCCGTCTGTCCGTGTCTGCTGAACAAGTAGTATAAGCCGATTATGCGCAGACAGTAGACGGTATCGAAGAAAATTCAGCAAACTCTGTTATTTACCTTATGAAAGAACAAACGAAAACAATGCTGATAGTAAATCGTATCCTTGTTAAATATTAGTAACAGTAAATTATGCACTTAGTTATTTGAGAATTCCAATACTTTTTAGTTGACATAGATAATTCGTTACTTATTTTATTTTAACATAGTTGTTATTTGTATCTAGCTATGCTACTTTTATCACGATTGTCTTTCCATGTAAAAAAAATCGGTAGTTATTTATCTAACAACACCGAAGAATTAAAAGATCGATTTATCCTTCAATTGGCGTTGCAGTTCATTGTTATCGCTAATTCAGTGGAACTAATAACTATCGGGAAGAAACAAGTTCCCGGAGGGCACAATCAAAGAAATAATAACCAATATTATTGAATGATGCGGCAACGTAATAATTGGCCCCATTAAACTAGCTGCCCAACTAAGGTTGTGACACTAGACCACTCGAATAGAAGGAAACGAGCTACAGTTTCGATATTCATGCAATTTCGCTTTAAAATAGATTCATAATTGTGGATGTTATATTTCTATTTAATAAAATTTTCGCTTTTTTCCACACCTACTCTTTGTAATTCTAATTGGCGAATGAAAAAAGTCAATTTTTCACAAATCAGAAAATACGCCAAAATCACGTTTCCTCTTCTTTATAGATGTAAAATTTCAAAGTATTTTGTCGATAAATGTTTGACCGTGTTGCAAAACGAATTTCAAATATTTTCAAACTTCTTCGTCTCTTTGATCAAAAATAAACATGATATAATATGTGTCTAAGATTTAAAATATCTAAAGAAAATTCAATTTGTCAAAGTTTTTCCTTTCTGATATTTTAACTCTCTTCCTCGATATTTACGATCTACATCTAAATGAACCAACGCAATCAATTTTACGGTCTTCGTCGTATTAAACGCAATGAAAGGTAGTAATTTCAAGTGACAAACGTACGAAACATCTGGCGCATAGATAACAGAAATTCTGTGCTTGAAAAACGTGTTATACGCAGATTTTCACGCGTCGTAATAGCACTTCTCCAAACAGACAGATTTACGATATGCACTACAACTTGTGCACACCGCAATACGGTCATTCGATTCTACGAAGCATTCAGTGCTGTCTACGTATCCCTTTTCGTTCCTCCGAAATAGCACCGACGGAAAACCCATCAACCACTAATTGTAATACTGGCGACTAGATTAAATCGTATTAAACGAAAGCAAAAAGTATGCAAATGAAACGATGAACCAATGTTTTCTGTAGTAGATACGTGTATCCCGATTATTATTATTATATATACTATTTGTATCGCTTTTTGCGCTCGTTACCATATACTTTCAATTTCCGTTTAGCGATAAAATGTAGATATGCAATTTAAGTAGCTCTCGGATTTGATAGGAAGTAACAGTATTAAAGTAAAATTATTTTAAGTTAATCCTCGATGAACAGATTTTGGAAGTATTAAAATAATTTTAAATCAAAATGGATTTAATCCTTGGTTGTTAAATAAAAATTAGTATATATATATATATACTATTATATATATATATATACTACTATACTATATATATATATATACTATATATATATATATATACTATTAGTATATATATATATATAAGCCCTAGACACTAGAACACACTATTTGTATATTTGCTAATTATATAATATTGGGTATAAAAATATAATAAGATTGCATGGAAAAAGATACAAATGCTCTATTGATGAAAATTAGTAATAATCTTTCTCTTAGAATGTATTAATTTGTTCGTTAATTACCTCTGCCTAGAAATGATACTCGTAACATTTTCATAATTTACCATTTCTAAAATCAATAAAAATAATGTATAAAGTAATCAACAAAAACAGCATCCGGAGGACGTCTACTAGATTCATCGATTCCCCTTGTATTTTCATTATTTATACGTCTCGCGTATTAACGTCCCGAGATTCCGATCGCTTTCCCCTTTGTCGAGGTGAAAAATCGTTCCTCTGATAGCAATCGCGATCGTTGGATTGATTTACGCGACCGCGAAATTTCCATGGCAATTCGACCGGAGAAATAAGGGCTGCCACATCTTTCCACACATCTACCGGAAGAAAGGCAACGACAGAGACGAATTTTCCCGAAGAAAAAAAGAAGGGAAAGAGAAACAGGCCGTGGATGAGAGCTATAAAAGCAATTTATCCTAAATTCAATAAGACACGGAGTGGCCAATCTAGGCTCGAGCGTTAATTTAAACCGCGGTAGGAAACGATTTGATTTTCCTAGCTAGAGTTCGTCGCTCGCGAAATTGCCTAAACTCATCTCACCAATTGTCGAGGATGACGTTTCGGTCCATCGTACTTCCATATATTTTCTAGCTTTTTTTATTTCAATCCGTATTCCATTCTGTATTTCATCCAAGTAAAAAGTGTGTTTTTACTCGTTCTTTTTTGAAAAATCAAAAAAACAAGAACGTTCGTCGGCGAATCCGTGCTTCGAATCTCGGATTAAGCCGGTTCTTTGAAAAGTCACAAACCTCGGAACCAAAAAAGAGGCGAAACTGATACTGTTGTTCTGAAACGATGCCGCGATGATTCGAAAGCGTTGAACTTGTCACTCGTGCAGTACTTATATATTATACAAAATACTATTACAACAATATTATAGGGTTGTAACATAAATATTTTTATTTTTATTTGCCAACGCACAAAGCGAGATAAATGTCTCGTTATCTTTTCTGAATGTTTGCTCTGAATTTTTGTGATTGCGGCAAACATTCCTTTTCTACTCAATTACTGATACTAGATAGAAATTTTAAGGAAAATGTACTAAAACTCAAGAGCAACTTTAAAAAAAGTAAGTACATTTACCTTTAGTACATTGACCAATTCAAGTACGGTATTGCAGGTAGGTAATGTCGAAGAGTTAAAAAAATGCATGGAAATCTTAAAAATTGTCAGTGATTCGACAATTAAAAATAAAACAGGAATGGTTTCAAAGCGTAATTTTTCCGACAAAATTTAAAAAATTTCCGTCAAATAACATTTCTTTTGTTTCTCGATTTTTTCCCCAGAATAACGGATACACCAGTTGCACTAGAGCGTAGCAATGTATTAAAAATCATGCGTTCCAAGAGACAAACTAATGGAAGTATGTTTCAGTGAAGTACGAGAAACGTAACCGTTACCATTACATAAATATTACGTAGCGCAGGGAAATGCGAGTGCCATGCGGTATGAATGAACAAGCATGAATATATATTTAACATGAATGAGCTTACACGTGGAGTGATAAGTGTTTCAATCGGACGAATCAGATGAAATTGAATTTTGAATGATTTTAAATGTTAAATAAATGTTGAATAATATATTATCGAAATTTCGTTCCTCTAACTTTCAACAAACTTTTAAAAGTACGATCTTCTAAAATGGCTCCATTATTTTGCCATGTATCTTAGATAGCATGAATCAAATATAATTGTTCAAAAATTAATTAGTTATTGTTAATACTAAAAATACCAGATATTTTCATTTCACATTTTTTGAAAGATATTTTATATCTTAAAGATAATTTGAAGTGACAATTTGCTATTATTTTAAACAAAATTTTACCATCGTGAATTTACAAAATTTCCATGGAGAAATTACAAATTGGTTTATTTCAATCACTCTGGTGGTTCTACTCCGTCGTAAAGTGATCAGAGATTAATTCTCTGCTACAAAAGATGAGACAGACAGACTTCCTTAATTCCTTCATCACTATTTCGTTAACCGTATTATAAAATTCATGACGATGAATCCCCTGGCTGAATAAGTCTCAATTGCTACAAGTAACTGCTAGTTTCACCTGAACGAGTGGAAAATCGTCAAAAGAGGAAAAGAAAGTCAGTGGGAAGTAAAAACACGAATTAAATGGTAAAACAAAGAAGAGAAAGGAAGAGGAAAAAGAAAAAAAAATAGAGACGGTAAGACGAAGATCCTAATCTTAAGTCACGCGATCGCCTACCATTACAAATTCCCTTGGCAGCGGATTTTCAAAGCTTTCTTGCATTTACCCGAGGCCAGGGTAATTTCGGCCAGGACAGAGAAACAAGAGACGGGAAACGAAATAAGCAGGATAAGCGGAAGGGAAACGAGACGACGAAGAAATATGAGACGCTGTAAGAGGAAACAGACAAACGGAAACGAAGCGGAAAAAATGGAGGAGCAAAATGTATCCGAAGAAGCAGCGACGAAAAAATACATCGCGTTTATCGAAGAAGGACAGTCTATCATCTGCGATGAAATGAAATAACGAGTAAACGTTGGAAAAGCGGTGTAAAAAGCGGAATAAAGGTATGAGAACACGGAAATATTCCTAGTTGCTCGTGAAAACTGGTGGGAAACAATTGATGCAAACGATAATTCGTATGGATGAGATGAAATAAACGAAATTTAATTTAAAAAATACAGAAGTACATATATAGATTTTTTACATATCGATATATTTTATTAAAAAGATATTTGTTCGATAATGGAAGTAGCGTGATGTTTTATGCAACGGGCGATGAAGCGACTCATCTACAAAAAAAAAAATAAAATAAAATAAAATCGTTTTCAACAGAGGACATAGAAAATTAAACGGAAGCGAAGGAATAAAAATTCATGGAAAACAATAGGCTGTTGAATGTTCGAACTGAGCAACACCTAGCAGCGCCCACTGAGACGAAGAAGCGAAGTTTTGAAGTAGGAAAATTAAACGAGAGATGAGACAGCGATAGGAAATGAAGGAGAATGATGTCGAAGATAAAACCAAATGAAAATAACCGTTCCTCGTAGTATGATAATAAAACGAGAAAGAAAGATCTTTATAATACGATGATTTTATCTGAAACTCGTCGAAACACAGGAAGATACGCGAATGGGAAAATATTGGAAAAAAAAAGAAAAAAAAGACGAGCTTCAAACATTTATCGAAAAAGAGAATATAGAAATACGTTCGAAATTTGATCAGTTTCAGTAATCATCCCAAAAATACGAAATGGAAAGAAAGGAGCATAAAAGTTCCGAAAGAAATGGTAACAGCTATCGTAATATTGGTAATAAACTAGTACGAAAAACTGATCTATAATGGAAATAATGGCCTAAAAGAAGATATTGAAACGCTTAAATAAAGGTGACAACGGGATTTCTGTGAGATATTTTATTTAATATTCATTTATATTCTTAATATCATTGTTTACTGATTATTATTATCTTTTAATATGCTCTAAATGAATAAGATTATCTATTTATATGTATTACTTAATAATTAACTAAAATTAATTAATATTATTTAATCAAGCATTATTATAATTTATCTATTGAAGCTATTACTATATTTTATTAAATGAAGTGAAGTTTGAGGACAAATATACTTTATTTTCAAATATTTATTTCTACATAAAATAAAAGTACTTTACCCTTAATGAAACAACTTTATTAATTAAAAAAGAAAAGAAATGTAACATAAAAATGAAACATTTGTAGCTAATTCTGTAATGAACTGGCTAACGGCAGGCAAATAGCTTCATGAAACCTATACTTTATGTAATGTTTCATGACATAAAGTGAAAATAATTTGGATTACCTCCATTTTGCGAATCAAGTTGGATTTTTATATCACCGAATGAGATACATGCTATAATATTAAAAGTTCCTAACGAGCACACGGTACTAGTCGTCACTGAAATTTTACAGCTTAGCATTTCGTCCGCTTATAAGGTTTAAACTTGATTAATTATAAAAATGTAAACCTCACTGAAGATTATTTTCAAACAGATTATTTAAAATATATAGTTAAAGATTATATAGCTCAAACGTATAGTCATTTTAAAATATATTGACATGTCATTCCTATAATAATTCCTATACACTGCGACGAAGATTTGCTTTAAGATAATAATTAATAGAGATTTATAAACAAAAAAAAAAGCTTCTAAATTTAAAAGTCAAAATAACACATGAAAACTATCGCCCGATTGTATCAAGCAATGTATCAAATTAACAGCCTATTATGAAATATCAAACAAGATAAATAAAACAGCAAACTGAAACTAGTAAATATTTATAATTGGCAAAGTGAATTTATGACGAAATGTTTCGTGTATTAAATTTGCTTCATAGAACAGCTGGAGATGGACTTCTTATAACTTGTAACGAAGTTTCCGGAGGAAAGTGTCGTCGTCGTGGTTACGTGTCGCTTTTCATTTTGAAGTTACAGGGCCAGCATAATACACTCTTAATGTTAAAGCTGGAACTTTGATTATAAACTAACTTTAGCACGATCGGTTGTGTTAACGTTAATGTCAGTTGTATGATTGTGATAGCGTAGTCGCATTGTAAACGATAGTCGTAAATCCGGTCATTATTCCATGCTCTCCTACTGATTCCTAGTTATATGATGCGAAATTCAACTCATTAGTGGTAACGAGGTTTCAATTTCAGTCCCCTGGTGTCCTTTAATAACGAAGATGACAGAAACTCGAATAAATTACAACAAGCAATCTGAGTTTCTAATAAACCCGATGAAATTCTTCCTAAGAAAAGTGTACAAGATAATAGTTAGAATGTTCAGGATAGCAATATTTTCAACCTATTAACTATTTTTTATAACACATATGTATGATATGAGCCAAAATTTTGGAATCACTCCATCAATTAAATTTTTGTTGAATCTCTTGCCAATTTTATTAATGCTAGGGATATCAATAAGAATTTTTAAGCGTGGATGCGAAATAAACTTAAAATCAAACCTTGTTTGCTTTGAATATTCATAACCCTTGCAACTTGTAAAATAGGGTATCGACTTTAATGCATGCAAACCAAATAACATAGTACCTAATATACAGTAATAAAATAATAAAAAATAAAATAGGAGAAACCAAGTCAATGGCCAATTTTAGACGAGATAGAATGGACACGGAAATTAGTATTACTACAAGATAGAAACCCAGAGAATGAAATTCTGTGTACTCCTGCCGTTCCCTGTTGCAAATTTTATGAAGCAGTCGAGATTTCGTGCCACTAACCGGAAATTCAGCAGACTAAATTCTGTCAGGAGAACGAATTAGCTAGCAGTAGGATTATACGAGCAATCACGAATCGTCCTTGCAAAATTAACCTTAGAAGTTACCAACCAAATGGTCCCAGGCTTTTGGCTCTCGTGCAGTTAGCCTCGAATGCAGTTACAAAATTTACTATCACACCAGTCACTTCCAAAAATATACGTACTTTAACAGCAAGTCCTTGTGTTTTACAACGGAGCGTCAAACATTTCAAAATGTCAGTCACTTATTAATAGATTAATCTTTCAGATAATCTTGGTGCCATCGAAACTGCCGAAGATGAAAGTTAGCTTTGTATTCCAAGTTGATTTGCAAAATAAATATATAAAGAGATAATAAAGATAATACTGAAAATGAGATATATTCTATACTCGATGCTGGACATTTCTTAACTGTCCCTTTTTTATTTTTATTGTAAAAATAAAATACAGATGCATTAGTGTTAAAATTAGAACTATCGATAACACGAGTGTAAGTAATAAAAAATTCAGAAAGTAAGGTGCGAAAAGAAAATCAAACTTTTATTTCAATCAATAATAGACAAAATACAGACAGCAACGAGACAAATGCATTGACTAACAAGTCGAAAATCCAAATTAAGCATAGAAAATAAATTAAAAGTATACAAAACGATCATGAAACCAATCTGGACGTACGGAATACCACTATGGAGAACAGCAGCAATGAGCCATATAAGCAAAATAGAGACAATGCAAGCTAAAATTCTTAGAACAATAGTAAACGCTCTATGATACGTTAGAAACGAGGACATTCGGAAAGACCTGGGAATACCAACGGTCAAGGAGGAGATTAACAGATGCGCAAGAAGATACAGAGAAAGAATAGCAATGCACCCGAACCGGAAACGATCAACACAAGCATAGAAAGGAACTAAAAAGGAAATATCCAGCAGATCTCATAAAGGATACACGAAGTTGGTACCCTGCTGGGGGTAGCCACCCACATGATAATCAAACAGCTAAAAAATTCTACCAAATGTCCAAATTGGACAAATTGTGAATGTGAAATATTAAATAAAAAAAAACTTTTATTTCGGTTGTTTCCCTCAAAGTACATAAAAAATAATTGTATACAATTTCTATAAGAATTAGATTAAATTTATGGAACGATAAATTATATTCTTTCATTCATTATTTTCTTTTACGAAATTCCCAACTAGTGCGTTACCTTAAAACATTATGTAACTCAAAAATTACGTATTCGTATGTCCACGTTCTGAAAATATGATATTTTCTGCCTGTCATTTCACTATTGTATGTTATTAGTAGACCACTAGAAAATATCAAATGATTTATTTGTAACAATTATTAATTCCCCGATTTTAAATTGAACTAAATATTACTATGATTTTTTTCTCTTGTAAATAAACAACATTCTGTTTACGGAAGGATAAAAAAAGACGAAAGCATCAAGAAAGTAGATGAAAGACGCAAAGAAAAGGTAGCTATCAGTAGTGAAAGATACATATCCACCAATTACACGAAAAGCAAGTGGATTCGATTTAAACACAAAGGATCGCCATTGCATCTTGCGTTTCATTTATTTTAACTCGAGTTACTTCGCGGCAGTTCTATCTAAGTACTTGTTCGTGAAATTCTCGTTTAGCCGTTTCCTGTGTACAGTAAATACTTTCAGATAAAAGCTCACTCTGATAAACTTCGATTAAGTTCAACCCTTGATACCCTCAATGCGGTTTGGCGTCCAGATAATTAAGGATTATAATAGGATGTCATTAAAATACCAGAAGATTAAACATTTGCCCAATGAACTTTTTATCTGTGTTCTTAAAGTAATAGTATTATCTTAATTCTTAACTACCCTCTCTGATATTCTTTAGCATTTATCATTCATATCTTTATTATTTGTTATCAAGGAGATTTTAAATATATGTAAATAGCACAGCAACCAGAATGAATACAAAGGATTCCTATAAAACGCAAGTCGACTTATTGGAAATGCTCTGGTCGTATCCTAAATGGCGTAATCAAGAGCTTCTAGATCCCAAGGGCTCTTTTACAGCACTTTCCTGAAGAGACACTGTGAGCCAAGATTGAAAACCTTAGTCATGACGTATAGATGAAGTTTGCTCGTACGTTGCCTAGTTCAATTTTCGTTTCATCAAAGGCTCCGACCCTTTGTACTCCACTGATAACGATACAACAAGATTGATAATGTGAAAATTGTTTTTCATATCGTTGCCATCGATAAAAAATTGAGAAACGAATAAACACGTTAACGTATAAATAAATTTACAAATATTTATAATCATTTATTTTTTCAAATTAAAGTTTGATTTAAAAAAATTTCGATTCAAAAGCGTGCCGAAGTTGATGATCAATTGTAGCATTCAAATTTTTTAAGAACAAAAAATTAATGGTATATGGTGTTTTTATAAAGATATATCTACTTAGATACGTTTTGCTAAGAAAAGCACGTAAAGTACAAAATGGAGAACTAAAGTGATGTCTTTCTATACTTAGTAATAACGTTATTAACAGCGAAATAATCTCACAGTAATATTTTTAAATTTTTCGTTTCTATCAGGAACGAAATGATGGTAAAATTAAATAAAAATCGTGTTAATTATCCATGAGCGTCGCTTTCGCTCTCGTAGTGTAAAATATCCAGGCTCGAACGATAGGAGACAGATCACGGTGTGCACAAGAGGAATATAATTAAACACGTGACAACGGCACATGATGCTGCGACCACGTTTATGCGAACGTCCGGCGTTGACTTTTGCCGATAAACGCGCGTCGACACAAAGTAAAACGTGGCTCATCGTGGCTGACAAACGTGACATGGTCCTCGTCACAAAGCGCGGACCATTAGCGTAAATCCAGATTTAATAGGCTGAGGGAACAATAATGAGTACTCGCCGGACTCCTGTTACGCAGGAATATGTATTATTCATGTATTCATGGTAGCCTAGAAAATCCATTGGCAAATGGACGACGTCGCTCGATTATATTCAAGATGCGTCTTTTTTCATGAACAAAAAAAAATTCACGATCCGATAACTCTAAGGTTATTGCACTTACAAGATTAATTCATAAATTTCAGCTTAACGCGTTTTTGAAAATTCTCCATTAAAATTTAATTAACATGGATGCTATTATTAATCGTGAAATTACTAATTAATGAAAGTTTTATAATTATATTGCATCCTCTCAAACATAAACAGGTGTCTGACTACTTAAAAGCAATTCACCTATATCATAGCAATTTTCTAAGATTGCACGGTCACAGCCATTATTCTTCGCATAAAATACACGCGTTTATTTTTATCCTTACTTAACTTCCTGTACGACAGCGTTATGATTCTTTGATGTATCGTTCTCACGTCGTTAATCGATATCCATTAAGATGAGAGTTCGTGGAACCGATGCGGGCAGAGAACGCGGCGGTCCGAGCAGGAAAGGCCGACGTGAAACAGATTAAAGGTGCACCGACTTGTAATTCTTGCTCGATTTCCTATCTAGGCCACAGTCTTTGACATTTAAAGAAATAATCGCGATAAGTCCGACAGGAGCGCACTTTTCTGCTCCCCTCTTTGAACGATTCGTTTTACATTTAATAACATGAAATATTTAATTCCTTTATTCTAGAAACGATTAAGCAATCACAAATATTAAAGAATTCTTCGAGGACGAATACAATGTTGGAAATGAAACAAACAACTGTATTTCACGTTGTTCCATTACTGTGGAACTTTTATCTCAAAATAATATTTCTCTCCTTGAAAGACAGACGAACGTAAGACAACTTTTTTTTTCATAATCTAATTATTGCATATTATATAATTAAAACAATAAGGATCTATCTACGTTATATAATAAATAAAGAAGATTTAATAATGTTTGAACGTTTCTCTAGACCCAGTCGAACCTAAGCTTTTCTGTTTTTCAATGACAATTGTATTCTAAACAAGCCATTTCAAATCTTGCTTCCAATTAAAAGATTAACAAATATGGATTTATCACTTTCTCTCGTGTGACCCTTATATTAAATAGTTCACGCTGTTACATCTGTAACTGAAACAATTATTCTAATCTTCCCAAGAAGCGAAGAGCAAAAACTTATGAAAATTCAATTGCTCGGTTTTAGTCGGCACTGAAAACGTTGGGTGCTAAGCTGAGGAATGGAGGGAACGTGGCAGTGGGAGCAGCGAAAGCACTGCCATATCATTCTGCTCAACCCTTTGTCGTACGTAAAAGAGAACCCGGAACAGGCTGCAGGTGAGTTCTTCTACATCAGCAGATTTTTTGCTCGACCTAGCCTCCTCACGGATATCTCTCGGTTGAAGTCACTCGAAGGAGAAAAGGACGATTCTCAAAAGAACCCCGTTTTAGCGGCAAGGACGCGATTATGCCTTTTTATATCTTCGGAACCCCTAACGTCGTACCGCGACTAACGTTCAGGGGACGTTTGAAAAGAGATCCTCCGGTAGCCCTCGAACTGCATTATCAATACGAATATCCGGAGTTCATGCGAAAAAGGCTCCTCTGCCTCAACTTATTTTCCTTGTTCGCGTGTCCATTCGTTTCGCTTATCGTATCGTTCTATCACTGTACAAATTTGATTTTTATCGTCGCTGAAGAAAATTGTCCTGACAAAATTTTACTTTGGTTTAAGTTATCTCTAAATAATCGTTTCTAATGATTTACGGACTTCTGTTCCATGAAATGATGTAATCCGTGAAATTAAATTAGTAGTTAAATATTGTATATTTAATCTTTTAATAAGATTAAAAGAAAGGTGAATATTTTAATTTTATTGCGAGAGAATACAACCAACCAAACGGAATATCATTCGAATCTCCTCAAAAATACTACGATTAATTTAAACAACAATTTGATAGAGATATGAACACGTTTTTTAGATGAACGAAAGCGGCTACAAGGTAGTCTCTGCAAGGAAGAAAACACGCTGAAGAAGAGGAGTCGCGTGCCGGGTCTGTAGCGCTCGGTAAAGAGAAGAAGGGCCCCCCGAGCATCATCAGAAAGGAGAAGGGGTCGTCATGGGCCCGGCACACCAAATCGTACCCCACTGAGCGATGCAAGTAGTTAGGGCCGGGGCCCTGCTAGTGAGCATGTGGCTCACTAGAGAATGAAGAAGCAAAACGTCCGGACCCTATCGTTGATCGTCTTCACGTTCACCTACCTCCTCGTCGGCGCTGCAATCTTCGACGTTCTCGAGTCCGAGACGGAGAAACGACGCAAGGAAGCATTGGACGGTACATTTCTTGTTGATAGATATAGATTAAAGAAGACAACGATTGAACCTTTTTATAAGAAATGTTTTCTATTTGGAATATTTTTTTATTGAAATATTTGTTCTATTGGAACATTTGTTCTACTGGAATATTTGTTCTCTATGGAATATCCTGTGAGTTCGATAAATTCATCGATGTTAGAATCCTTTTGTTGGCGAAATTTTAGTAATGTCGATGAATAAAAGAAAAACTCGAAAAGCTTAGTCAATTGAATAATGACGGTGATTATTAATTATTAGATGATGAAACAGAATAAAAGGTTTCCTATATATAATTCCTATATAATTATATATTCAGATATATATTCCTATATTTCCTATATTTATCATTCGAGGCAAATAAGATTTAGTTCTTTGGAATTGTCTAATTAACTACGTTCGCCGTGAGTTACATAATATGCGAAGTAATATAATTTATATTTTGAGTTGTATTTTTATATTCGTATCTATCGTAAATGTTTTATAGATGAATGAGGTAATCGGTCCGGTTTTAAAATTGTATCATCTATCAATGTGTAGACTTAGGAATCGTATCAAGGAACTTGGTGGAATAATTGATACGACATCTAAATTATGTTATTGCAAGCTTTGACGCAATAATACTATAATTTAATTTTATTAAATATTTGTAATCTTTGATTCATTAGGAAAGAAAAGGAAAGTAGCGATATTTTTGAAAGTTTCATGACTCAAACTGGATTTTGTTACATTCAGGAAGTTTAGATTAGATCAGACGCTTAAAATGTAATTTTATTTAAAATATCGACTTTCCGTCGCTTTACATAAATAAAATAAACTTCCCAATTGCTTCTCTGTCATTTGTTCGTATTTCATACTGTTAATCTCGAATTCCGAATTTGGAAATCTGCAAACTAATTTATAATTTTCATGGAACTATAATTAAAAAATTCGTTTAAGGTATAATTATAACTATAATCTGTAATCTGCTAACTATAACTATATTAAAAAATATTGAATATTAGAGAGAAATATGTTATACGTATGCAAATATACATGTAAGTATTAATAAAAATAACTTGCTGCAATTAAAAAGTGCAACACGTAATAAAATGTGAAGAAATATATATTTTCCATCTTTTGTTAACAGACATTGAAAAGATGGTTATACGCAAGTACAATATAAGCGAGGACGACTTCAAGATCATGGAAACAGTGGTGCTGAAGACGGAACCTCATAAAGCTGGTCAGCAGTGGAAATTCGCCGGAGCGTTTTATTATGCGATCACGGTCCTCACCACAATCGGTACGTTTTAATTAATTACATTTTTCTATAATACTATCTAGAATGATCTAATAGATGTATCCTGACACACTCATTCCTAAAATCTTGTCTGATTTAGAACATATTCTCGTTGAACAATTATTTCATGCAATGAATCATTAACCCTTCCGCTACTAAAATATAAAACAATCATTTATTAAAAGTGTATGGTATATGTTCTCTGGAACATAGAATCATTTTTATTTTCATTTCTATGTGTTATACTATATATAATACAATTAATATTAATAAATAGTAATAATAGAAATAAAGAATAGAATTATACAAACTGTTTTAATATGCATCGTCATCGACAAAAATTGCTTTGATTTGCACGCAAAAAATATTTCCAATATCAGCGATGTTGTAACAAAAGGGCTAACTGCATCAGGTCCCCTGTCAAAATAAATATTTCAAAAAATTGGATATTCATTAACGTCAAATGCATCCTGATTTCGTTCCATTACAATGTACTTCGTTTGAAACATTTGCTCTTTGATATTTCATTTTTACTACTACATATGGCGAGCAAATTCGTTTATTACATTTATCGAATTATGCCGTGTATTTATCCATTGATTTTTAGGTTACGGACATTCGACGCCGAACACCATTAGCGGCAAGCTGTTCACGATGTTCTACGCGATCGTCGGTATCCCGTTAGGACTCGTAATGTTCCAGAGCATAGGAGAGCGTCTGAATAAATTCTCATCCGTCGTAATACGGAACGTAAAGAAGCTTCTTAACTGTAAGGATGTCCAGGTAAAACTATAAACACCACCTGCTCTTGCATACTTCATGTCGAGAACAATCGATACAAAAGATCGTTCCAGTCTGATGCAATTGGATTCAAAATTTAGATGCTGGAATAGGTGATATTCCATTGAGGAACGAAAAATGCTACTATTGGTGCCGATCGTTTAATTTTACAATAAAACTATATATATCAAAATAATTTTAACTTCTCATAAACTTTCCAAGATATATTTTTTAATTCATCAGTATACAATTGTTTTCTGAAATTTGCAAGTTTCGTTACTACAATTTATCTCGCTACAAAATTTTCTTTTTCTATTCAAAAAAGAACAAATTTAATTTAATTGTACCAGTCGAATGCTTTTACGATACAATTACCTATAATAAAATCAATATCGATATTACCGAAACATAGTTTCCTGCCAATCCTAATGCTCATTATAACTTAGTCAAGAAAAAGAAGTTCAATCTGATTCGATTATAAAATATTCTTCTTTGCAACAACAAAGTTTCATAATAATAAATCAGACTACTGCGAACGTAAGCTGCTGATAAGAGTATCTTACAATTAGAGCGAAATTAATAAAGTACTATGAAACGTTTCGACGCAGTTAAAACGGCCGTTTATCTGAGAACGAGTAAAGCAATAGCGAAAATTGTGTAATTTTCAGGCCTCAGAAATAAATCTTATCTGCGTGGTGACGACCTTGTCTTGCTTAACGATTGCGGGAGGTGCCGCGGCGTTCTCTCGGTACGAAGGGTGGTCATATTTCGACTCCATCTACTATTGTTTCATCACCCTGACAACCATTGGCTTCGGCGACATGGTCGCGCTACAAAAGGATAATGCGCTGAACAACAAGCCTGAGTACGTGATGTTCGCCTTGATATTCATTTTATTCGGCTTAGCCATCGTCGCCGCCTCCCTCAATTTATTGGTGCTGAGATTTGTCACAATGAATACGGAGGACGAAAGGCGAGACGAGGCCGAAGCTCTACAGGTAAGGAAACATCGCACCAGCTTTTACGTCGTCCATCAAAGTATTGATCTTTTAGAAAATATTTTAGATCCGGGAAAATATCTCCGTCGTTTTCTTATAATAACTTGAAACACCTTTTTAATGATTAATTGATTCTTTTTCCCTGCTTTTGATCATTAAATTCATCGGATCATTTTCCGATAGTAGTTCGATAAATATTTTTTAAATGAATAAATAATTTATTTTCTGTCGCATTCCTCTTTAATAATCTGTGTAAAAATAGTTATTTTTGCATGAAGCACAAAATTAATAATTGAAATATTATAAAACGGAAGAACGTGTTCCTTAATCCTTTTATATGCAAAGCTATGCGAAAGATACGTTCGATGTGAATGAAATCTAGTAATTTAAAATCGACTTCTTATGTCCTTGATAAAGAAATTTTAGTAACCCTCTGCGGTCTGTGTTCATCGAGTAATACTTTATTAAACAAAATGCAATTTTCTCTCGTTGTTGATAAAGAATAGACACGTCATTTTGTCTTTTAAACATTCGATGCAAAGTAAATGTGGTAAAACTTGAATTTTTAATTTGGTTGCATAAAACAACAATCCCGATATACGACGAGAGCATAATGTACAAAAATGAAACAGATTAAAATTTTGTTTACTTAATCTTTTGCATTAAAACATCGAGTCGCGGCCGTAGCAAGACTTATAATCTGAGTTCAATGAAGTCAAACTGTATCTGTTACAAAATGTAGTTTGAACTATAACTTCAAATTATACAACTTATAGACAGAAAATTACGTACAATATTTCAATATTATTACATATACATACGTATCAGCCTTTCAAAAGTAGAACCTATCAACTCAATTTTTATCAATTTCTCAATTTCATTATGTAAATACGTTTTGACAAATTACATTACGATTAATGTTCAATTCTCAAAACACAAATTTCTTACTCCCATAAATAATAGCAAATTCCAAAACAAATTTAAAAAATACCGTTTGCAACATCGTCACTTTTCTCTGTATTTCAATTTATGGAGTTGATCACTATGGCTTCCGAATGGCTCATATAAGATTTGCCATTGTCTCATTGAAAAAAAGAAACCTGTTATAGAAACGAATATTTATTTATATCTCTCAGTTTCCCTTTCTGCGTTTCTCCTTAACTCAATATCCAACTAAAAGCAGTATTTGTTCGAACGTTTCACCACTTACGACGTATCCATAATAAGATCGCCATGATATTTTCGAACGACCAAGTAATACATGGCGTTTTAACGGTTACACGTGACGCCGGACCGCAAAGGGTTGGTACCCAACCTCCGCGTACTTTGAACCCCGCCAGCTATACCAAATCAATACAAGAAAAGCATCCAACAAAATGCCTCATTCCACTCTCTCAACCTCCCTTTCACAAAATCAAACCTGACCCAGTCGAAATCCACGCGAACACGTTTCGATGGTAGAATTCGCCGAATCAACAACCGAACGTGTTCGCGGCATAACGATTCCGGATGATGACAGAGACACAAAAAAGAAAATTGTTATGACGCAGGCTGCGCAAGGAGCAGTGCGCCTGGAGGGCGACGTAATAACGGCGAACGGCTCGATACTGTCGGGCCAAGTAGGCAACCACGGTGACACGATATCGCTGGACGACGAGACGTCGGTCTGCAGCTGCTGCTGCAGCGGTTTTCAGAAGAAACGGCGGAGACCACGGTTCACGGTTCGTCGCTCGCCCGGTAAGATTTCACATCTGCTGC
>NT_176885.1:169667-357852 GCF_000188095.3 Bombus impatiens | reverse complement strand
CTGCCGTTGAATATACGCAGTGACCTACACCCGCCACCGTTGACGCCGTTGTTGCAACTGCCGCCGTTGCATCAACATCGAGCCAGCATCTGACGACCATCAACCGCTGTCAGTACGTTATCTCAACAACAACTGCCGCGACGGGTGTCTGTCTGAGACTCTTTCCCTCTTGCAACAAAAGGGGACAGATCATATGCAGGGGAATGAGATAGAGAGAAAGAAAGAGCTTTTACCGGTGACCGCTTCAACGAATTTAATCCTAGGAATCGGTCTCGCCGCCTCGCCGTTTCAAACATCGCGGGAACCATACCATAAATAGGATGAATTGGGGAAAGTTAAGCTGTTTAGCTATTGGATGAATCGTATTTTATGGTATATCAAGTTGTTTGAAAGGATCGTAGATAATGGAGATTGAAAAAAAGTTGAGAGGCAATGTATTTTCAGAGATAATACTTTTTCAATTAGATTTTCTTTTGCGCATGGCTCGTTTCTTTCGACAACTTTTCATCATGTATAGAATAGTATAGGATTCGAGATGTTCAGTATGAATTTCTTTCGAACCTTTACAAATATTCAACTTTTCGTCAATGAAAAAATTAGGTAGAAACGAGAATAAATGATTGCGAAATCGTGTTATGTACATTGATAGAAAGATTAAAATTTAATGTTGAAACTGGCCTTCAGTATCGTCTTGTTATAAAATGAAACCATATTAATTAATGAATTACAGTCTCTTTTTCGAATCAGGTATTTGCCTTTGAAGTATCGAAGTTAAGTATTGAAATACTTGGTAGAAATTTATGGTGGCTAATGTGTTCTTCCGATTCCATTAAATATAATACAAACTATGTATGTATATCCATTATCAAAAACGCTACGAACTTTCAAAACAACCTAATATTTGGATTGAAAAGAATAAGTAGGTGATTGTTAGATAATATTTTTTGAATTCAATCGATGTGATATTACGTTTGATTAATTTTAATGTAGGATAAAAATGTTGAAATTGTATTTTAGGAAATTATCTATCGGTAGGAGGCGAAAATAAGATATGTACCTTAGATTTGATTTTCTGTCCAAGGTATTGAGACAAAGATTTTGATAATACTTCTGATACGATTCTATATACAATACTTTACTAATGGTATGGTTATTGCGAAATTGCCGCAAAGATGACGAAATTCTAGTCAGTCATTTTTCAATTAATTGAAGCTCCACTAACGATATCGGAATACGTAGCATAAGAAAATGATTATTATTAGAAAAATTGGTGATTTCGTGAAAGAATCTGTTTCCTTGAAACTTGAAATAAAAGTTTCAAAATATAGTTCTGAAAGATCAGCAATTGAATAAAAATTTATTTTAAAAAATCGCAAGCTAATTGTATTCCCTCGAGGACGGAATTCGAGTGCTTCCTATTATGTCTATGCTCTTCCACTATTTTAACAATCACGTGTTTTTCTCACAAGCTCGGCAGAGATATATTTCCTACACTACAAAATTGTTGATAATACGAAGTTCTTCCATTGAGTTGTTTCTATGCAAAAAGAAAGAAGACAGAATCTCGTCACGAATGCGATCAGGCGGTGAATTGATTCTCAGAAGCAAGTGTTGTGCATGTACAAAGAAAAATAACGGGATGTGCTAGTGATTATGTGTTCCATAGCCAAGAAGCATTAACAAACAAACCAAAAAAACGAAAACAGAAAAAAGAACAAAAAAAAAACAAAAAAATAAGCACGTGAGAGAGGGACAGAAGAGAAGAAAGAAGAAACTATATATATCTGCGTTCACACTGCTACAAGGAAGAAAAAGAGAAATATATATTATGAACAAAATATATACACACCAAAAGACATATACACAGAATAAACACGACTTTTTTCATTAAGAAGGCATTTTACAATTTGTATATAATGAACTATAGATATTACACGTACGAATCTAGGTGTACGGAATTATGGCGTTTCGATCTTACGATGTGTATAAGTACATACTTGCGAGACAACATTATATTATTTATCATGTGAGTGCGCGGATACATGACAAAAATCCCATTCTCGATTTTCCATTTAAACTACCGTTTAATTAAATGATCCAGATCGTTGAATGATCGTGGCCGTAAACTACGTAGAACTCTAGCTACTGTAGATCTCGTCACGCACGGATGCTCGATCGGGAGAAATTAAATTTAAACCAAAATAAATAAATAACATATATATATACATACATACATACATATATACATATATACATACATATATACATACATATATATGTATGTATATATATATATATACACATACATATTATCTAACGAAGATAACCAATCCAAAAAGCCGTAGAACACGAGAATTAAATATCGTCCCTTGATCTTTATTGGTTACAGTTTACCTACGAAAAGTCAATCCATCGAGACACGAAGCACGTATTTCCGAATAGATAAACGCGTCATACTATAGTCGAACACGAGCGGAACAATTCTCTTGCCTTTTATCGACAAGTAGAACGTATTCGAGTATTTTTAAGACGTACACACTGGATTGCACACACACGCGTAGCGTAAGTAGTGAAACTTCGTTTGCCCTCGCTCGGTCTACCGAGTGAATTTCAAAACGGCCGGCAAAAAGGAACCCAATGTGACAGGCACTTTTAAAGGACGTTCTTTATTTTCATCCGTACACTTCGTTTCATTCTATCGTCCCTTTAGTTGTCGTATCGCGTCACTTTCGTTACGTATCGAGGCGCAAGTTCTTCGTCAACCTTTAGACTCATACTAGATTTATCAACCCTTCAAACGCTGCAAGAATAAATAACACGCGATATCATTTCCTTTCTAAGAGAATCACAAACATACTATTTGGAATAGGCGTTCCATGGAACGCTGTAAAATTTGCAGAAAAATTACGCTATTTTGTGACAAGAGGGTTGAAAAAATTATGCCGTTCAACTCTCTTCGATGTTTATTATCTCACATCCAACGGATATATCCTTTCGAAATCGACGTACTTAAATCATACTAACAGTTCATAAGTTATAACGTGTTTACGAAGCTTAGGGGTTAAAGAAAACGATGAACCGTAATTGAGGCTAAAAGCGTCAATGACCACGTAACCGGAAGTACACGCGATTCAACGAATCAATCATAATTATTAAATGTTTTGTTTAACCACGTGCATCCCAAACTTATCGACAACAGTTGTGTTTAAAAGAGGTGACGAGAAAAAACTCGATGAATCGATACACTTGCTGTGTCTTCGCTAACACTCGCTACGACAGAACGAACAAACGAATTCCATTTGTAACATACTAGGGTAGGAACAAACAATGATCACGTTGATTGGAATAAGAGTTCGCACGATTCATTTAAAAGAGCAAACGCGAACATGTGAGCATCATATGGAAACGAATTTGAAAAATCTTATGGATGAAAGTCTCATTTCACATTCTTTCGATCGAGGAGAATTTCATTTTGTACGCTCCTCCCAACCGAAGAAAATGATTTTTGATCGTTTACACTAATTAGCAGTAAAGAACGGTAGCCTTTTCGGAATTATAAATACCAATTACTGACCTCTCTCCCTCTGGCCCCGAATCTAAGATCATTCATCAACCCTCCCTCCCACTTTTCTTTCATCCAATTATCATTAAATTAGAAATTTATTACATAAACGTTTAAAATGAAATATTCCCCAGCGAGAATAAAGTTTCTAATAATCAGATATACATTTTTTTATTCTCAAATGGACGTTAAAGCGTGTTAAGATAATACAAGGATCATATAGACTTTCATATAATATTATACTTTATACTTGTAGCAGGATTTCATAAAAAATAAGTGAGCTTGTATTAACCCTTTAACACCTTCGAGTCTGTAGCAAGGTTACGAATATTTATTTCGTCTTTATCGTTGATTTTTAGTGTTGTAAAAGACATGTTTACGATACATAATGGAAACGCTTATGCAAGAAAAAGAGAAAGGAGAACATTCGTTTAACGATAAATACCGACAGTTTGTCACTAAATTAATAAGTAATATTGCATATCTGTCTGTTTCACGTCTTAACTTGTGGCGATCATGACGAGAACAGTTAGAATGTAAAAAGTGTTCCGAAGGTAGCTGATTATTGAATTAAACAATAACAAAATGGCAAGAAGGATAAAAAATACATTCTGTTTGCCATTAATAGATAAATATCGATGAAGGACAGACGAGTATGGAAAGAGCTTGTTTATATTACCGATCGATTTTGAGTGGCTTACTAGAAAACGTGTACTGGTATAATTAACGAAAAAAAGAAGAGAAAACACAAAAAAAATTAATCAATCCAAAATGTTCCCACAAAATGCAAGCTCAAAATATTATAATGTCACGAATTATATTCAAGTGCCATTGTTTTCTTATGCATGTTCGAATCCTTGTATTACTTTGGTAAAATGTATTATTAAAAAGCAAGTAAAGAATGTATCTTGAAGTCGATGAATAACGAGTTCTAGATAGTGTTCATTAACGAAGTTTCATTAATAGGCTATAGTCTATAGCATACGATCTGTAATAACATCGGTTTGCCACTTTTTAAGCCTTCAACATGCTTGAAGAGTTTGCAGGAGTTCCCTTTTTTAATTTGTAAAATTCATCGTATTAATCGTAAAGAATAATCAGAAAAGTAAATAGTACATAAACATGTTCTTAGACAACTTTAGTAAATCAACGGTGTCAATACGTCATTCACCTTTTTTTACGTACGATATACAATTTTTGAAGATTACTGCAGTACAAATGGCCATAAACCCAAACAGAATTCACTGATAATTGCAACTCATCGCGAAGGTTTATCTTCGGCGTGGAACATTCTCTTTTTATCGATTAATCCCTTCTGTGTAAACAGTTAGCTATAAATTTACGTGTTCACAACCCCTGTTGGTTTCGTATCCGACTTGAATACAAAAGAAACTACATTTTCACTGGTAGAACCTAACGGATACGAGTAATTGCAAAACTGACGAAATTTTACTAATGTAAACAATATCTTGCATACGATAGATATCCGGCTCCTCGTTTAAAAAGGGAACTATATATTAATGACTAATTTAAAAAAAAAAAACGATTTTCCAAGTGGTAGCTCATACTATGAATCGTTAAAGTGTATCGAAATTTAGGAGATGCGTAGCCGGTGTGAAAAAAGATTATACCGTTCAAAGTCAGACATATGCTTCGTTCAGATCGCGATAGAATATTGCGTTTTCCTATCATCCTTCTCCCATCGATGTTTGATCATTTTAGCTTATTAAAAAAACGAGGTCTTATATCGATATGGTGTGAAATGTATTAAATATGCATAAATTGTCAACGATCTTCGACCAACGCTAGCTTAATTAGTCCCAGTATTGCTGGATAAGCGAAACGACGTTAAGACTTAACCAACAAAAAAAGAACAAAAAAAAGAAAAGCGAAGTTTAAAAAATCATCAGTCGTTCTGATCCCTAATAAAGAGAAAAGCGGTTGTGAAATTTTTGCATGGTGTCTGACGTTTTTCGATATATAATGGCTCAAAGAATCACGAAGGTTACTTATCATTTATACCTCTTTAGCATAACGTAGGATTGAATCAATCGAACATTTCAAAAAAAATTCGTATTATTCGATATGTAGTAAGAGATGAGACGGTAATGTATAGTGTTTAAATGATTTAATAGGCATCGATTAACAGACACCATTGTGAAGGAAATGGGAAGAACGCAAGAATTTTCATTCCGCTTGTTTCCCAAATTCGAAGATTCGATCAGTTGAATTAACGTGTTAAGTACGTTGATTGGCTTAAAAATTCAACGAATCATTAATCGGCATTTGAAATTTGAGAATAAAAATTGAAATTAAGAGGACGTGTTATGTTTAGTATTTCAACAATTAATTGAATAGTATGATAAATCCATTTCTTCGATCTCTTTTACATAAAATCCATGGTAGATATATAAAACTTACTTTTTCTGGCCTTTATACCGATATTTTTGAATCTTATAATCATAGCAATGACATGTTCTATTAATTTCAATTTAGTACGAGCGATAAACTCGAACTCTAAAATGCATGTACGTATGATATACACGAATATATTCTGCGGTGCGGCGAGCCCGCAAAATTTCAACTTCCCGCATTTTTAACTTTGTATTAGTAGATAACGAACACGATGATTAATGTTACCTTACACGAATATAAACAATAATATTTGTAATAGCTGTAAATTTACATTACGACAACTTGGAGAGGTATGAGATTAAACGAGAAAATTTAGACACACATTCACGCAATTTTTGCTATTATTGTTATAGCATAAAGTGTAAGTAAAATAGTTACGAATTTAACAAATTAATTAACAACTAATTAATTAACTATATATGAGCATCGAAATAATACAGTTTTATCGCGGTTTCATTGACAACGCAGATTATAAGCTGCGAGAGAATTAAAAATCGAGCAAAAAAAAAATGAAAAAGAACATTAAAAGCTGAACGCGAGAGAAAAAAAGAACAACAAAATCTGGCGTGTTGCATTTTCGAGGTTCTTTTAATAATTAGTCCTCCTATTAATATTTCGACTATGACTTTATTAATTTTTTCTAATCGTATCGCCAAGGAAACTATAGTAAAAAATTTGATATCCAGTATGTAGATGCGTCTATCTATTCATAAAATAGTTTGATATTTTTAAGACCGTTAATTTCATCTGTATCCTTCGCCAATTGAATTCAAAAATTAGTTCCTTTCTCTACAAATTTGTACTGTATATAAATAACGAATGTGAAATTTTATTAGAAGCGTTCACAATTCGAAGAAGAATACCAAATGCCATCTATAAAAGAAATCAATAAAAAGAATTTCAATAAATTTAAACTCAAAACTCTTTAAGATGAATATAATAATAGGAGGATTAACGAAAGCTTTCTTCAGATCGAATCGTGTTCCAAAGAAATATCTTATTATGCAGATATGCAAGGCTTTCACTTCGGTTTTCATTCTCTCTTAAAATTAATGAAATAAAATATGCAAATCTGTTTATAGATAAGAAGGAGGAAAAATGCCTGGAAATACTGTCACTTGCGATAATCACGATTTACTTGTAAGATGCGAAACAAGGTCCTCGTTGAAAAAGAAAGAGAGATTACGGAAATAGAAATCCTAATGGCTTGTACGGGTACAATTTTCTCGAAAAAAAAAAAAATCGAAAGGAAGAAGACCACATATCCCTCGTTTTCATGTATTATAAATAATGCACCGTCGTTGCAAGGATCTTTAGAAGATCTTCCTTCCCTTCCCCATCTGATAAAAAAAAGTATCGAAAGAAAAGAAAATTAATGTTAAACGAAATAATAAAAAGCAAAACGATCGAAGAGATAATGCGAAGAAAATAAACACGGTAACAGCATGCGTGTGATCGAAATCGATTCCCAAATCTGCCTGCATACACCGCCACGTGTACCGACGTTTAAGTGGATCGTAATTTGTAAATTACTATGGACTTCCTAATTATATGCTGGTATATGATAATACATGTGCTCTGCCACAATAAAGCAGTTTTTTTTATCTAATATGAATGCCGTCATTTTTCTCCCAATATACCTAAAAGAACTTACCTCAATACATTTAAAATACGAATAAAACAAAATAAAGTAAAAAGATACAATTGTCAAAAAATTAAGGAAATTGTGCCATTAAAATTTTATATAACCTTCTCATCGTCACCATATGATTTCCATCAATGCATTATTTAAAGAATAACGCAAAATAGATTTTTAATTTAATGCAGAAAAATGATATAAAAATATGGTTGTAGATATTCGTTCAGTGTCGTTTTAGCAATCCAAAATGTTTCTGCGTATATTGCGAAGATACTCTATCGGAGAACCGGGTTGTAATTTAAATCAGGTTGTCATATCAAGTTCACACAACCAAGGGAAAAAGCAAGGCAGGTCATTGATATCTTTAACAGCGTGAGGGTAAGTTACACAATTTCAACGACAGAGGAACGTGGCAGCACTGTACTGTTTCTGTTATTTTTTGCATGGATATGTCGCTTTTATTCAGTAACATCAAAAATTCATGTCAATTTCTCGTTGGATAAATTTAAATATCTGTCGATAACCTAAGATGCATTACATAACTACCTAGTTTACAAATATTTTTCGAATATATTAGTATTTTACCAAAATTAAAAAGTTAAAATTCATGCAACGAAACACATGTAAATTAGTATACCTAGCCTAATTAACATTTGCACTATACAATTTGTTACATCCGTAATAATAATTATGGACTTACTACACTTTTTAAAAATAAGCAATTTCATTATATATAATTAATGAAGATAAGAATATTTAAACATTTCCTCGTGTAAATTCTTTTTTCTTATAGCTAGTTGTCCAAAGAGCAATCTCATTTTGCGTAAATAAAATCGTCAACAAAACATGTTTCCTACTATTTCCGAATAAGTCACGTGACTATTACCGAATACTTACAAAAAAAATTTGTAATTCGAAAAGACATGAAATACACTTAATTTTTGAAGCAATGAACGTAAATTCATTGTGAATTCATGAAGTTTTAATATAATGTTAACGTAACTAACAATGAGTTTCGATATATTCTTCATAAAGCTCCGATTTATTCTTACTGTTCATCGACAAGCGTACGCTGTCTGTTTGATCATGCGTGATTGTATCCGCGCGTAGAAGTGGGAGTAATTGTGCATGAAAATTTGATAGGTTTGCATTAACTTGGCCGACCTCTTAAACACCTGGGCGATCAATCAGTATATATCAGAGGCAAGTCTAACATACACAATACTCTGTACACTTTATACTTTCATTATTTAAAATGAAACATAAGATCGACCAGAGATTGTAGCCATCTTGCGATGTAATTTAATTATATAGTAAAAATTTGATAAAAAGATAAAATCAACTAAAAAACATAATAAGTACCGTGAAAATTTCAATTTCTCCGATCTGGCAATAAATTTACGGTGATGGTGCAGTCCATCCATATTAAATAACAATGAATTCGAAAGGAAGGAATCTCCGTAATGTTCGAAACTGTCGTGTGTAAAAGCTGTTGGCTTCGAGCGCGACGTGATCGATACGCAATCGTTCCGCCGAGTATCTCCGAAGTTAGCCGAGAGAGTCGAAGATAACCGAACAGCCACGAAGTTGGCCGAGTTACAGTGAGCAAACGACGCGTACCGAAGAACGCGGGGTCTTCTCCGGCTTGGATTGAAACATCGTTCGCGTCTACGGGCGCGGTTTTGCGTCTCGAGCTGGCGTTTTACACGGTAAAATGTCCTCCCTCGACTATCTGGACCTGTGTCGATTATGTCTTGTGAAGGATCGTGTTTCGGTGCCAATTTTCGAGGGTGAGGGAGACGTACGGCAAATATTTCTCAAGATCGCCGCTTGCCTACCGGTCAAGGTAAGCCAACTACGCCATCGCTTCGACAATGGCGATCCGCCATCTTGTGCATTTTCATAGATACACCGCATTTCCTTAATCGTCCACGACTTTTCGACCTCCCAGTAGATGTATTTGCCTCCGATCATTTTAGAGATCGCCCTATAGACAAGAAATTTCATACAGTTCCAGACCATCGATATCCAAATAGCCATATTTCTGGTGCTGTACTGTTTATCTTTTCTTTTCTGTTCATTCTCTCCAACTCATCCACGACGCTACGAATTATTTAATAGAATTTTGCCGCGCTTTTTTCCGTACCTTAATGTATTGCGGATCTACCCAAATTTTTTCATCATCGTCTGAATAACAGCCCGTTGTTATTTTCATTCGAAAGTGACAATTCACAGTATTTCTTTATTCACAGCAACTATAACCGAATAATCTTCCTTTTCGACATCTTGCTTTCGACATCATTGTTTCTATTATAAAATAAGTACCTATAATTGACTATTCGTACTTTTTGAAGTCGTTCCATTAATAGTTGTTTTCAATGTTGCGACATAATACTTTGAAATTGCTTTTGTGAAAAAGTTCGATTAATTTAATTCTTATATTTATTGTTGCAATTATTTATTTACAGATTTTGAATTTGGTAAATGATTCAATGCATAATAAATAAATAATAATTATTTAGAATCTGTTTTGGTTGAATATTTTCTGGATATTATTTAAATGAAATATGAATCATTTACATTGATTTATTCTTTAAATGTTCCCAACAAATGTTTTAAATTTGTTATTCAGTATTACTATGATTACTAATTTATCTTATGACTTATGATTTGTGTCATTCATAATATTCATGGAATATTAAATTCGCTATAGAAAACTACTTTCATTATGTACATAAACATAAAATTCATTATAAATTGTTTTTTTTTTACATATGATTTCAGCTTACAAGAGAAGATAAGTTACCCAAAAAAATATGCGATGATTGTGTGTATAAAGTAGAATTATTTTATCAATTTTGGAATACTACTGCGAACGCAGAGAAACAACTATTACAATGGCTGGGAGAAGTCAGTTTAGAAGACAAACAGGGTTATGTTACCAATGTTCTCAATACGGTAATTTTTTTTCCATATAATATTTGTTATTATATTCGATTCATAACAAAATCTAAAAGCATAGATAGTCTTTTATTTTTTTTGGCATTCAGTTCCATGTTTACCTTAGTTACTGTTACTGTTACTGATAAAAATATTTAAATATTATTAATCTTTACTTTCGTAAGTTTTTTAATTGTTCAATTTATTGAACTTTGCTATTTCTAATTGACATTCATACTTAAAATGTCCGTTAGTAATTTTGTTATACTTTAAAGTAACAGTGCATTTGAAGGTTATATTTTATTTGTAGTCATAAAAGATGAAAAATATTTTTATTTACTTATATGAAATATAAAATATTTGAAAATAATAAATAAATTTTGTTTCTTATGTTCAATTACAGAGTGTAATGAAACAAGAACAGAATTCAGAGAACAGGTTAGATGGCAATGTGATGCAGCAAGTGGGAGAGCATCAAAACAATATGGGGATGGCTATGATGGACAACATGGGTTTGGGTATACCCATGATGATATCAAGTGCTAATCAACAACAAATCACCTCAGTTCCTATGGACACAAGCAGTAATACTGTACAAACCGTTCAGGCAGTACCTGGTCCAAGTTCACAAACCACACATAACCAAATACCGCAGAATCAAACAAGCACTACGCAACAAGAAGATGAAGAGGAAAGTAGTGAAGATGATGAAAACTCTGATGAAGATTGCGACGGGGATGAAGGTAGGTTTTATAACAAAATCTTTGTATTTTTCTCCTTTCCTTTCCAAATTTTGAACATCTGTATAAAAGAAATGAATTTATGTATGTTTCTATCCTCTTCCATTAGGTCTACCTGTAAAAGAAGAAAGTGAAGAGGATCCCAGCAATAGAACCATAGAGCCCACAACCTTTGTAAATGTTTCCCTGGCATGCGACGAGGCAGGTCCTTCTGGGCTACAGCAACAAAAAATATCAGATATGCCCGAGATGCCAATCCCACAACCAACTGACGGGGATCCCAAATCTGGGTGAGTCTTTTATCCGTATGTTACATCTCAAGAGCCAAAGATGCTATTTTGTTGTGGTAATCGCAAACATTTACACAGACATTTTAATGTTCATTTACATGTACATTAAAACATGTATATGTAATTTACATGTTCATAGCTTTTTTCTTTTAACAAACTTCAAACTTGTATAATTTGAGCCAAGTTACGTGTTTTGATTTGTGATTACTTGATTCCGATTACTTGCACAGTGACTTTTATTGAAAACATTAGAAATTTGTATATTTATAATATTTCACGTAATTTGAGTCTGAATCACTTTTCTTTCTTTTGTATTTAGGAGTTAAATATTACTATCTAAAAAAACATTTTATGTGTCCAAATTAATCATTTTTCAATGTGTATAATATTTTAAATAATAGTTTATTCACATTATTTTTATTCTTATTATGGTTGCATGTACTCTGTATAGTTTTAATTTTTGACTTTAAGATAAAAGACACTTTTAATTTTTGGTTTTGAAATAAGATACATAAGAGTTAGCCACCTAATTGAAATAAATAAGGTGCAGTGGGATGATAAGGTAAGTTAATACACACCCCACAACCATCTTTGGCTCTCTGTATTTTGCAATTTGATGTTTTCTTCAATATTTCAATAATTGACTTTGTATTTCATTTCAACAGAACTATTTAATTATGCGTATAGCATATTCACATTTAGGTAAAATATCAGTCTTTTTGTACAAGGGTGTGTTCACTTTAAAAAACAAATTGCAAAATACCTGAATATTCTTACATGTGATAGCATG
Organism: Bombus impatiens; assembly: GCF_000188095.3. Taxonomy (NCBI): domain Eukaryota; kingdom Metazoa; phylum Arthropoda; class Insecta; order Hymenoptera; family Apidae; genus Bombus; species Bombus impatiens. The sequence goes on along the minus strand of NT_176885.1, from coordinate 345,476 downwards.
TACTTAGAGTTCATTTCAATAAGAATAAGTGAAACATAACATTTGAAATTCTGATATCGCACACATTGTTTAGATTCGACTTTGTTACAACTTTCCTATTTAAATGAACTCTGTCCTAGTTATTATTGATACATGTACAATAAATGGACAGAGGGATTCTACTAATTACGATCCAGTCTATTAACACCTGTACGACCTGTTTTTTAACATGTACGTAAGTGAATCAATTGTTGTGTAGCACTTAACACACAACAACAGGTATTTAATCCCTCTGTTCAATTGAGAACCAGATGTTTACATGTTGTCAGTATCAATATCCCACGCTTACGTGAAGGCACAAAATGCCGCACACGGCTAACAATAGGCCGACCAAAAATCACAAACTAATATTTCGTAAGCTAACGTCACGATATAATAGACGCTTGGTGCATAATAAAAGTGTCACCAAACCGTTATGATTCGTAAAAAGAGAAAAAAGAAAAGAGAATCAAATACCGTTTCTTGTCGTCTTCGTGCTTTCCAATGCCTACGCTTTTACATTATCGTCAGGACCACAGTAACATTTAGTATATCGGTTAGTCTGTAAGTGCTATCGTTCTGTTAATTGCGCACAACACCCGCTGATAAGTCGTGTGGTGTTCTTGCCACGAGTTCGGTTTCAATCAATACCACTTGTGGCTGGCATTCATGTTAGGTGCCGGTCCAAAACAATCGAGTGTTTTACGAGCAAAAATAAGTTCATTTAAAACGAAAAAAATAAATTAATTAGAGTAATAATTAATCGAGATGTGACGAAGAATCGAAGAATAATCATCGTATTGAGAAACATGAAGAGGACTTCAGCCAAAATTTTATTGAAGGCGAGTATCAAGTTTTTGTATATTTTCGGGCTCTTATTTAATAGTATATAAGTATGATTTCTACAAAATTTATTGCTTTCCATTTACATTTACGCGATGTTTCCAAAGAATTCGTGATTTTATTCTTTGGAGCTTTCTAGCGCGCGTCTCAGCATATTTTTTGCTGAAAATTCGCTGCGCTTGTGTTATAGAAATTTTGATCGCGCACTATTATGTCGCGCGAATTATTTTGTTTATGACATGGTTCAAAAAGCAATCGATACGTTATGCAAAATTTTGCATTTTTCGATGCTTAATAAAACCAGGCTGCGTTTACGCGCCGGTGAGAATGCAATTGTTTGCGTTTCGTTTTGTATATTTGTGGCGCAGTGTATTTGCATCGATACACTGAAGGTAATACGGATGCACGCAATGTTATATTTGCGCAATGTATTTTCCGATTACGAGTTACGATTTGAGAACAGTGTGGAATTTGAAACATTTCTTGTTTCCGTTTAAAATTGTTATTGTATATTTATCATATTTTATCGTAATTTATAGATACCATTAAAACTTTTGACGTTTTTATATTATAACGTGAGTGAACATTTTTTCGCAAAGACTGTTAATTAGAAGTTTGTGGTGAAAGAAAATAAGAAGAGACTGCATGGATGTTGGACAATCGACATAAAGGTGAGGATCCAATTTTCATTTAATATTACAATAATCTGATCTTTAAAAGTACTGTATCTTAGTAAAGATGACGACTTTTTAGCAAGGGTTTGCTTTCTTCTAACTTTTTTGCCAAATTTTGTAGCTTAACTTTTCTTCTTCTGCTGGTTTGCTGTAGAAACCTTTAATTTCTTTCTCGGTTTATGCCAATTACTTCATCATGAGTCTAGAGACGTGGAAAGGCGAGAGATAGTTCAAGATAGAATTAAAACGCGCGATTTTTTCCATCTTCTTTAATTAGATTCATTACTAATTAATTTAATATAAATAAAATCGTGAAAAGTGTCAAGTATAACTTTCTTGTTTAACATCTTATTTATACATAAAAATAATACGTTTAAATTTTTAAAGGACGAGACAACTATATCGTATAAACTGCAAAGGTAAAGTGAAATTGCAAAGAATAATTTCTTTACGATCTTCCGAAACGAATATACTCTTATCTGAGGAATATAATATAGTCTTGTAATATATAATATTCTTCGTACTAATAAAGAAGATCGTGAAGACGTTCGACGGAGAACGATGACGACACAAAACTCTCTAAGCTCGATTTGCACTTATGCTCTCGTCGCACTCTCTTTACTGCTGTGTCTTTAGAAGGGAAACCACAATGCCCAAGCACCTTGCACGGTCACTATGCAGAAATTATCACGCAGCGTAAATTCTCTATTTCTCCGCTTTCGTATCTTTTCTCACCGCCGCCTATTGCAAGAAAGAAAGTAAAATCACAGGAACGAATCAAAAGACAATGCCTATGTATATCGTACAGTGCTATTCGCCGCTGCATTGTCCTTGGGTTTTGTCGATTTCAGGGAAGGAAGCGAGACGTTCGGCGGATTATCGGGGATGCTACGTCAAATACTTTCGCCATCACCCGAGACGGGAGATACCGGTTTACCGGTCACTTGTACCTTGCTTCAGAACAACTCTATGTTCTCCAATCAGTCGTCGATGATGTCCTCAACGTATCAAACCGTCCCATCCCATTTGCCGTCCATTTGTACCGATCAGATTCTCTTGGATCACGTGCAGATCGTCACTGAATCCTATCCGTGTCCCACCTGTGGCCTTGAGTTTCGAAGCGCTCTGAAACTGAATTACCATATAAGAACGAGTCATCCGACTCTGCCGGAGTTCGAGCACAATATAGAGAATCCAATGAGGTACTCGTGCGCCATTTGTTCACGAAGTTTCTACGCTCTGAGTCACTTGCGGATGCACGAGGTGACGCATTCCGCGCCAGTGGCAACCTCCTGCGCACCGATCCCGACCATATCGACGTCGGTGAACGTAGAGAAGACGTTCGCCTGCGATCGTTGCCAAGCTAGTTTCCGGTATCGTACGCTTCTCGAGCGGCACAGGAGGATGCACGAGGTTGGCCAGGAAAAGCCTTATTCCTGCCCTAGGTGCTTAATGCGTTTCGAGACGCGAAACTTGTACAATCATCACGCGAAAACACACAAACCGATCCTGACAGCCAACGATAGGATAACTGACACCGTAGTGTCTTCCGGTGATCCGGTCACTAGCAGTATTAGCGGTACCATGGCATCGTCAAACAAATCGGTAGTCTCGTATCCGTGCGATTCATGCTCGAAACAATTCGCAAGCATCGAGTCATTGACTACCCATAAGGCTGTACATAGGTCCAGGCCGCTCGTATGCGACGTATGTGGCAAGGGTTTTACACATCGCAAGTATTACGTGGTGCATCAACGTATCCATACAGGAGAGAGGCCGTATCTTTGTGCCATGTGTGGCAAATCATTTACACAAGCATCCACGCTTACCGTCCATCGTCGATATCATACTGGAGAACGTCCTTATACCTGCACATTGTGCGGTAAAGGATTCGTTACCAGAACGATCATGCTGAATCACATGAAAAAGCATTGAACTCGATCGTCGTGATCGTACGATAAGAAACGTTTGTCAACCGGGTGTACGTTAAAAAAACGTATAAATTTAATTATTTCGTAAATAACGAAAATACGCAAGATATATCGATATTCGAGTTGTGTTACGGAAGTTTACGATTTTTTTCACGTTATTGTTTAATTGTTGGTTAAATTTTAGTCTGTTATAATGATGGTGCAAGAGCAGTTGCGTATTTGCACTCGTTTCTAATCGCGATAGAAATAGGTATATGTGTATTAGTTAGGAAATTAAATTTCTTTCTACTTTTGAGAAAATTCGGTTCGAAATTGTTATTTTGCTTAACAAAGGTGGTTTCTTTCTAGAAAATCATTCTCGAAGTGCCTTAAATCGCTTAAAAAGTAGAAGATCAATTATAACGCGTATTGCGCGAATTCGTCACAACGATCGTGTAAACATCTTTACAAAATTCAACCATAGTAATAATCTATCGTATTTTTAAATTCGTTGAATTCGACGAATTTGTTAATTAGTACCAGGGGTACATAAACGAAATTATTAACTAATAATTATTATTAATAATTATTAACTAATCTTATGTGTAATATGCATGTCGTCACTGTGATACTGTTTGTTCGTGTATATTCGAAATATTTTAAGCGCTCTAGTATACCTTTTTCGATTTCTTTGACTTTTAGAATCGCGAAATTTTGTTCGAAAATGTCGATTTTAAACACGAAATTTGCTTCAACTAAAATTAGTACCTGTTTAACGAACTAACTTTTTAATGTGCCTAAAAGATAGAGTTTTTGAGAAGTTTTAATCGACGAAATATGAAAAAGACATTCTACATAGGAAGAGCTAATTGTAATAATTGCGTATAAAGTGTTAAAAATTATTTGATGTTAAAATATCGTTATAATAGATAGAAAAGCATTAGCATACGATTAATGTACGAGTATACGATTATTTTAAGCATTTTTAGTTAAACTGGTAGATCGAGGTGATATAGTTAGCGTTTCAGCATTAACAATGAATTCATGTGCCTCTAATTAATGTAAGTACAGGGTCACTACATATGAATATCGTAAAACGTAAGTATGAAGACGCTTAAATATTTCTATGTAATCTCGTGAAAAACAAGATCTCTGCTATTGATATTCTGAATAACATAGTTATAATTAATCGTTGGACGTAATCGTTGCTAAAAGATTTCTAAGAATTTTATCACTCCTGAATGTAATTTTTCGTCTAATTAAAGTTTTCAATGTTACTAGAGAGTTGTATATCCATTTTGGAGAATAGTATTTCTTTTTTTTTACTACTAATAATTTATATTGAATTATATTGAGAGAGAATGGTATGGTGGTTCGAGCATTTATAATAAATTTTAATTTTCATCGTCGAATTCAGCAACTTATATTGGATAAAGAATATTTTGTGACAATAGTGCTAAATCACTGTGTAACTGTTATATTGAACAAAATTTTGTATACATTTTTTTTTTAATTCTGTTAACTCAACAATAGTAAATTTTAATATTTAAACCAGACTTATGTGATATACATAAATAAGCGGTTCGACAAATTTCCTCTTGAGTTTCATTTTCTTTAATATTAGTTACTGAATGTCCTTAAAATTAAATACACATATTCGATTAGAAACTCGAACATAAATTCAAGATGGTGGATGTATCACGTGATTGGATCGTCGGTAATATAGAGCAGCATGTGGTAAGTGTACGGCAGAGACTTTACGTTTAAAAAAAATACAATCATATTTTCAATTACAAATTATTGTATACTTTTTTTTAATATTTACCGGTATTATTGATACGGTAAATATATAATGCAACAATAAGTATTTATTTTGTATAATTATTGCCTACATACATAGGCAAGCAATTATCGCAGCAACATGTTTAACCATTCTTTTTATTTATTAATTTGTATAAGCATCAAATATATTGAATAATTGAATATGGTAAAAAAAATTATCGTTAAATCGAAAACTCGATCGCATTAAATAAAATCGAGTATTGGAAAGACCGTGTGGGAGTATGTTATAATTTCATTGAGTAATATATTTACAAATTAGGCATTCTCGTTCGTATTAAGATAAACGCGTTTTAACAATACACTGTGTAAATTTACGAGCTCCGAAGAAGTTTAAACGTAAGAACGCGATGAAGGAAAAAATACTGGAAAGCACCGAGGCACTTTATGAAGTACTTAATCTCGTAAAGGCGTACACTTGTCCCCGAAAAAATCTGACAAAATAAAACCATTATTAAACCCCCTAAAAGGAAAGAGTACAGTATATCGATCGCATAGAAATAATACGTTGATTGATCTACGTTTTGTGTCTCTCTTCTTTCCAGATATTTTGTGTCAAAGCTTCAGATGGTACCTCAGGATGAGCAAGAATGCGGCCCGAACGATGAGATGTTTGATCACGAAGATACAGAGCAGCTGCTCGTCGCGAATCGTATGCATGTTCCGAACGTGGGGAAAGCGGAGATAATCATTGCTGATGATATCGTGCAGTGCAATCTCTGCGGAGATGGTTTCGTTTCCGAGCATGCTCTCGCTCTACATTTAAAAATGCACGAACAGGATGAAGCACAATTACAAGAGGATCAGTTTGTTTGCGAGCACTGTGGTCGCAGTTTCACAACAATCTCCGAATTTAAAGAGCACCAATCAGAGCATGAAACGGATGAGAGATACGCTTGCGAAATGTGCGACTATGTTACAGAGCATAGAGAGAATCTAATCCTCCATCAGAAACGTCACAATAATGAGTACGAATGCGACATTTGTGGTGCCAGTTTCGTTTCTTCCAGGAGCTACGAAGAGCATCAATCCATGCATTCTGATGAAAAACCGTTTCAATGCGAAATATGTAGTGCTCCTTTTCGATATCGTCAAGGTTTGAGATTGCACGCGAAGCTGCATCAGCCCGATTACGTGCCACCTCAAAGAAAACACCATTGCGAGCTCTGCAACAAGCGTTTCTCCAGGAAGCAGGTATTATTGGTACACATGAAGACGCACGGAAACGCAGGCTCCCAGAACGAATATATTTGCCCAGTTTGTGGCAAAGCTGTCTCTAGTAAGACGTACTTGACCGTACATTTGCGCAAGCATACAGGAGAGAAACCGCATGTCTGCGACCTCTGTGGTAAAGGGTTTATCTCGCAGAACTATCTGAGCGTTCATCGACGCACACATACTGGAGAAAAACCGCATAAGTGCACCCACTGCGAGAAACGGTTTACTCAACGAACCACTCTGGTGGTGCACCTCAGGGGACACACCGGAGATCGGCCATATCCTTGCACCTGTTGTCATAAATCTTTTGCCTCGAAAACGATGTTGAATTCACATTTAAAGACGCATGCTAAGCAGAGTGCACGACAGCAACAAGAACAACAGCAGCAACAGCAATTGCAGCAAGAACAGGATGTTCAACAAGAACAGCCTCTTGATACAATTACTATATTGTTACCTAGTTAGGGTATTTCGAATAATCGATTATCTATTATGAAATCAAGGCCTTGTAGAAGAGTTATTAATTCGTTAAGGAAAATGTTACTTATGCTTAACTAGATAGAGTAGGGTATTTGTATTATTTGTGATGAAGAGAAAGGTAGTTATTTAGTCAGCGATTATTATTCAAATGCTCATTTATTTTTATACGATGATAGAAATCGTGGAACAAGAAAAATCGAAACGTTGAGAGAGATATTTCACGTTACTGTTTTGAGCATTTATTCTACGCACATTTGGTTCCATGTTGAACCGCTGTTAACTATTTCCATACTTATTTTATACATTGGAATAGTATTTGACGAGATACTGAAAGTTTTAAGAACGAATCATGATGCCAGTTTGAATTTATAGAATAAAAGAGTGCTATATGAGTTCCTCGCTAACATGACTATTAATCATTCATTAAACTGGTGAAATTTCTAGTTAGAATCTCGGCTTAAGAATATTTTTGAGTTTCTTTTTTACATTTGCATTTAACTGTTTTATATATTACAATCTTGTACGAGGGTTACATTTATATATACGTACGATGCAATAATCATATGTACGTACATTCTAGCAAGTATTCCATTTTATTAACACGTTTAGGTAAGATTAATTGTAAATTAACAGTTTCCTTTTTCTTTTTAACTTTACGTATAGAATACGAAAAATCGTAAATGTATAGATTAATAACTCTTATCAATTATTACATATTTTAAAGTCTCATGTTGGATACTGTATTCATGTACGAGCGTCGAACGAAACTTTTTACATGTAATTTTATGTTAATACAACCGTCCACGCTTCTAAACATTTTTTACTATTATATTACTTCAATACTCAACTTTTCTTTTACACGCGTATGTGATTTACCATAGAATAGAATTTTGCGAGGGGTGCTTTAAATTAGTGTACAACAATACACTTATACGATTACTATACGATAGTGCCTTAGTTATTGCGCGGTGTGTTTTCCGCAGGAAAAGACACATATGCATTTAAGATATCCGAATTAATGAATTATAATGCATATACAATAGGCATTAGTTACGGAGTTAACAGATATAATTCACTGTTTTGACTTGTAAGGGAGCCTTAATCGTTGGTAGTTATGCTTGGCGAATGCAAATAAATTAAGCGGAGAAACAATCACATAAATTACACTACTGTAAACGATTAGGATTACGTGAAAAACAGTACTTTAATTTGTGATAATGCTTTTTCTGATAAATGTATGAAATGATTACGATATATAGTGATTACCCTAAAAAATAATTTTTTTTTATAGTTAAACGTTTTCATTCGTGGCATCGCACTTCTCTTAATTTATAAAGGTATATTAAAATATAATATTAAACGTCATTGCGTTGAATACTATACTGAACTTCTTATTTATCGTGTGGCTTTTGTTATACTTGGTGCATAGTAACTGGGAAAATAGTTCTTTTATATCCTATCATTAAAGCTAGTAGTCGTAGTGTGATATGTCGTTTTAGTGTATCATTAAATGTAGATAGTATTAATTACATGAGTTAAAATGTTTATAGGGTTTAAGATCATCGTTTATGATTGAGAAGAAGGATGAAATTTGATGCCTAAATTTCTAATGATTCAACTCATTAATTTCGCAGATGTATATAAATCACAGAGTGTATGAAACAAATGAATGCATGAAACCGTTGAAGCCTGATTATTTCTACAAGATATCTAATCATTGTTTATTGTCCAACTCAGATAGAACAATAGTCTCCTTTTGTAAACAAATTCATAAAAATAAACAATACAGTAAATATTTTGTTTTATATTTACACACATAAAACTTCGTTCATTATTCTATGTAAATTAGTAACGTTATTTAAATTGCGAATACTCTTTATTTTTCATTTTTATCGCGAATATCGTTGTTTATCAGTTCTGATGATCGGATGTTCCTAACGATGCTTTTAGTGACGCGAATATTACAGAAATCTGGCATCGAGCTTTTTTCCAAGTTACTTTCCTTCGGCATGCTTTTCATGGCTGTGTGCATTTTGTGCAACGTGTCCACGATACAATTGTCTGTCTCATATCATTTATCCAAACGATTCCTCGAAGAAATTGTCTCTCACGAATCATTGATCGCTGTTTGACTGGCTTTGTGCAGTAAGTAGCTTCATCTTCTTTCAATTGTGTTAACTGTATAGTTATTCTCGATTCATATGATTGATATTTTTATCGTAAAAAGAAACATAATATGCTATCGACAAAGAAAACAGATTTAGCTTTGAAGATAAAGTAAAGCAAAATTGGAATCAAGTACACTTCCAGACATCTTTCCTTGACTCGACGTTTCATGAAAACTGCATTAACTACTTAAGTAACGTCCTCGTTCTGTGCGTGCAAGCGTCCGATTTATAAGGCAGCTCACGCTTTGTTGTCTTTTTGCAGACCGAAAAGCGTGAAGACGATACCAGCCAAACGGAATCAGTCTCGCACCGCTAAATCGTCCAACGAGGAAGCTCGATCGTTTGTGAACAAAGTGATCGATAACTCTCACGTCGTCCAGGAAGCATCGTATCGATGCGAATCCTGTGATGAGGAGTTCGACACGGAGGCTGCTCTGTTGGTACACAGAACCGAGCAATCGATCCTTCGAACTCGGGAGGCATTGAAAAAAGCTGAAAAGAAATACACGTGTGACGCGTGCTGCGAAAGTTTCACGAAGAAAGTACAACTGTTCAAGCATCGACGAGGTCGATGCAAAGAGTTGACAATAGCTGAGAGCAAACAGCATAAAGCGAAGGACAAAACGATAAAAACGAAACGGAAGGAACCAAATGTTTCTACTGATCCGATCGAGTGCAACGTGTGTCATAAAGTTTTTAAGAAGAAGAAATATCTAAATGTTCATAAAACATTGCATGGAGCGCCTCATATTTGTCACGTATGTGGTGCCAAATTGACTTCTGAATATTATTTGAAGATTCACATTAGGAGGCACAATAAAGAATTCACTGAATTTTGCGAGGTGTGTAACAAGGGATTTTACTTAAAGGCAACGTTGAAAACGCACATGAGCGTGCATAGTAATGATAAACCATGTATTTGTGAGGTTTGTCACAAGTCTTTCGGTAATAGAGTTTATTTGAGAAGTCACATGAAGATTCACAGTCAGCCTGAGAATAGGAGGAAGTACAGATGCGAGATTTGTGGGTTCGAGACATTCTACAGTTACTGTTATAAGGAACATCTGTGGACGCATACGGGAGAAAGTCAGGTGGCTTGTGAGGTTTGCGGTAAATTGATCAGGAGACAGTATATGAAGATTCATATTAGAATACACACTGGTGAGAAGCCGGAGATCTGTGAATTTTGCGGGAAAGCATTTAGTTCGAGGAAGTATCTGATTAAGCATCGAAGAACTCATACAGGGGAAAGGCCTTATAAATGTAAAATCTGTGAGAAACGATTCACGCAACGAGGCACCCTGAGCGCCCATCTGCGTCGACACGAGGTCGCTAAATGAAGGGTGCCTTGAATTTTCATCGAGTTCTGTAATTGTTATTCTATGTTTTATTGTTAATAAGCAGACTAATTTAAAGATTGTAATTGTATTATTTTATTTTAGTTCGTAGACTTAACATTATTGATCTTTTTAACGGTATTGGAAATTGTGGATTCTTATATAGTATTATACATACGTACAGTTCGTCTTAAATATTGAGAGTTTAATGATTATTAATAAGAATATGTGATTTGTGAAAATTGTTTTACAATTGTGTTTATTTGTATAGCTCACAGATGTTAAAAATAATAACGATTTAAAGACTAACGGAGTTGGAAAATATCTTTCTTTTTTAATATTGAAAAAATTATATGATTCTCCCATGATTTTAATTTGTATTATGGAAGAATAGTGTGTTATATTAATTGTTTTAAACAGACAAGTTGCGTAAATTGTATATAATGTAATAAGATTAATGATACATGGACATAAATTACCATATCGCTTGTAATATTTTAATATCTTAGTAAGAATATGAAAATATTAAAAAGTTCATTTTAATAAAAAGTCAAATACTTTTAAATTTAATCCAGATCGGCCTCCTTAGGTTAGTATATTTTGTATCTTCGAATGGTTTGCACGACAGCTGGTAAGTAAATGATAAATGATTCTTGAGCTGGAAGAAATATTAAAAAAAAATAGCTACACTTTGCAACAAATTGGTTGGCAATAAATACCAAATTAATAGGCTATTGCGAATTTACTGTTAGATAGCCTTTAACAAACATTAAAATTGAAGTATATTTTAAAATATATAACTTCCACGAAATATCAATTTTCGATATGATTTCTTCAAAAACTTTGACATGAAAATTAGAAATGTGTACGAATATAGAGTACTGAATATGAAAATAATTTCAAACATGAAAGTCTAACAATATTAAATTTCAAAAGTTTCCTAAAAATTGTATACATATTATAATAACTTTTTATAAATATATTCTATAAGTTATTTAATCTATTGTATCTACAATTTTACATCTCATTTTTATTTTACTCTAAGTAAAAGCTTCATGACATTTCCTACAAATTTTCTCTTCGAAGTATATTACATCTTTATCGATGTTAAACCACCAACAGCAGAAGAAATACCGTGATCGGTTCGTATCTAAGCGGAAGATAATTTCTTATTCGAGAACAAGTATATTACCATGTTAATTGCGTCTCATTACATTCCATACGTTGACGAGTCTTGTCCATTGCAGGTGTCAGGAGATCCGCATGGAGGAAGCGAAAATAGAGCAGATAGAAACGCTCGAGGATATGGAACTGGTCAAGTATCAGAATGACGTTTGCACGGTTGAAGAGTTCGAACAGATCAGTCATCAAGAGATAGTAACAGACACGTTAGAAGAAAGTAACGACACGGAGATGAAACTGATTCTAGAAGAAGAAGAAGAAGAAGAAGAAGAAACAGGGGGGAACGTTAACGTAGATTATAACAATAAATACGAGAGCAGAAAATGCTCGGTCATTTATGAATGCGATGTCTGTAACAAAAAAATGCGTAAGAAGCTTCAATTTCTAAAACATAGACAGGATCATGAAAGGAATTACAAAGAAACTGGTGGTCATTGCGAGGAATGTGATAAAAATTTCGCGGATGAAGAGAAATTGAAGAAACACATGATCAAAGTGCACCAAAAGGAGAAGCCTTTTCAATGTGTTCTCTGTAATAAATGCTTCAAAACGGAAGAATTCTTAAAGACACATCTGAAGCAACACAACAAACGTTTTACGTGCGATATCTGCGGTATCTCGAAGGTGTCTGGCTACGATCTTCGTTTACATAAAAAGAAACATAACGAGGAATATGTGACGCACTGTGAAATCTGCGGCAAAGGCTTCTACACGAACCAAACCCTGGAAAGACACTTACTCACACATACCGGAGAGAAACCATTCGTTTGCAAGGTGTGCAACACCCCTTATGCGAGTGCTGCGTATCTGAATACGCACATGAAGTCTCACGGTGAACGAGAGAAACACAAGTGCAATATTTGTAATTTCGAAAGTTACTGGAAGGCGGCTCTAAAAGTGCACCTTAAGATACACACTGGAGAGAACCTGATCACGTGTGAGATATGCGGGAAATCAGTCTCGAGTAAAGCTTATCTGCAGATCCATATGCGTATACATTCTGGCGAGAAACCACACGTTTGCGAAGTATGTGGCAAAGCCTTCAGCGTTCGAAAATATCTGATTGTACATTTGAGAACGCATACAGGTGAAAGACCGTATGAATGTAAGATATGTCAGAAAAGGTTCACGCAGCAGGGTTCACTGAATTCGCATATGAAGTCGCATAACGAAAGGAAGTGAACCAAAAAGAGATGTGTGTTTGTATAAGATCACTGGTAGGTATTGTATTTTGAGAACAAGAGATACATGTACCAATCTCTGAGGTTTTTGGTACGTAGAATGGTAGAGAGCATGAGGCATTTGGTTAGAGGATATATTGCTGTAGAGAATTAGGTATGTTAGGTGCTATGAGATCTTTGTGTGCTGATTGTCATTATGAATTTTAAAACTTAGATTAAGGATGAAAAATATTTTAATTGTTTTTATCTAATTTATTTTCGTATGTTTAGAACAGAATTATTTTTAGAAACTGTGATTAAAAAGGATTTTACTAAAAATCTTTCTAAATATATTGTTATTAACATTATAGAAAAGTTCAATATGACAGTCAACACGCTATTAGGACAAATTTTTGTAATAGTTATTTTTTATTCAAAACCAACCTGTACTTTCCAAATCTTTTTTACAAAAAAAATCACAGTAAGATATTTATAATCGTGGCGAAATATTTCTCCACTGAAAACAAGTGTAAGTGCAAATACTAAATACTCCAAATATAAATCTATTATGCTAATGTTAAAGGATAACGATAAAACCGTTGATAAATTGTATCAAGCATTATTGCAATGAGGATCAATTAAGTTAGGAATTGATTAAATTGAACATATTTGAATTAGAAAAATAGAATATCAGAAGATTCTGTAGCAAATAAGCTTCTGATAGCAATATTTGAGTATATATATATATGTAACAATAAAAAATTGTTGTTACCAACGAAAAGTAATAGTACTGTAGAATCTCGCAATTTAAAATGTGCCATAATATTCAAAAATCTTTAATTTTAAAAATGACATTATATAAACCTAATCCCAATCTACTTTGCATATATACGTTTTTTTTTCCAATAACGAGATTATTCTTGGCCTAACTTAGTGATAAAATACAACAAATTGCAATAAATATGCAATTAGCAATATCAAAGAAAACGCGAATATAACAGAAGTGTAATTACTGAAAGTATAAATACCACATACAAGACCAGTTTGTATTTAAGAGTTATAAAACACTATACTTAATATTTATAAAAAAAAAGGATCAGAGACATTAATTATATTGTAATTAGGAGATTGTATATTTTACTAACATAATTTTACGAATTATATTTTAACACTCGTGGATGTCTTATCTTTGTATTAAGTGCAAAACTTTTAATACATTCATATAACTTTCCATGTAAATACACATTCTCGAAGCTAACAACGCACATGTGCAAATAAGTGAATACTTATTTCTTTATTTCAATAAATTTATTTTTTTTTGTATACTATACGTGATATATGTACTTTATGTTCATTTTTTATGTTTTTATTTTGTAAACGAGTATTTTAAGATGTATACGAGAAGTAAGTGCAAAGAGAAATAAGAATTATACACAGAAGATTAAGAACAATATTCTGTTATTCTTTATTTCATATAATTTTTAAGAATGAAGTATGCAATAGTCACTAATTTTTCCTCGAAATGTATGAATATCATTTTTGTAAAAATCACAGATATGTACATTTTTACTTTCGTTAATTTTATTAAGGGTTGAAGTATATTTGTATTTATCACAAATATTTTTTTTACAAACTGTAAACTTTTTTCAAAAAGGCAGAATAACGAACGAAATATAAATGATTTTTATTCAATCATACGAGAAACAATTTTAATTTACCATAAAAAATTACATATTCTGTATATTCATACGAGCAACGGAATACAAGAATATTTTATCCTTGTAATAACTGTTATTAATCGAAGAACGAATTTCATTCCATTTCATAAATATATTCGAATACTTTCATTTTATAAATACGCTATTAACAGTATTACGGTCTTATATAAAACAAGTCCCCGAAACACACGAAATATAAAACATACAAGAGCCGAACGAAGAAGAAAGAAGAGAAGAAAACGTAAAAAGTAATTCGAAGCCTAACACCACAATATTCCTAATATACATCCAGTGTATTCTGTCAGATGTAAATCAACCTAAATGTTTATTAATAAAATACCAGTTCCTCTCATAAAATCGAAATTGCCGCTAGATCTAAACTAATAAAGTAAAAATCGCTATTGACGACACTCTTTTTTTCATTTTCTTCGCAGGTCACTGTCGAACTCGAGGATCGAACCAACAACTCAACAACAAGTGATTACGGAAAGATCGATAATTTTATATTCAGTCATAAAAGAAGAGGACGATTATTCAACGTACAAATGTGAAAATACATTGCCAAAAATTCGTTGCGCAAAGATTGAAAGTCTGACCAGAAACGATTCAAACGGCGAGGAAGAATCCAAAGAAACAATGAAAGAGGAAGCGGTCTCCGATATTAAGCATCCTGATGCCTTGGCACAGACGTTCTATCAGTGTGATATGTGTAAAAAGCTTTTCAGGACAAAGAATCTTTACGAAGGCCATCGAGTGTCTCACAGCGACGCTCGACCTTATCAGTGTGATATCTGCGAGAAATCCTTCAAGAGGACCAACACACTAGCCGTCCATAGAAGAATCCACACTCGAGAGAGGAATTTCGTGTGCGACGTGTGCGGGCACGCGTTTGTCCAAGCTTTCCAATTGACTACTCATCAGAGGCGCCATTTCGACAAGTATACAAGATACTGCGAAGTATGCAAGAAAGGATTCTTCACGAACGCCGAATTACACGGTCACATGAACGTGAAACACGGAGCTAAAGAACACGTTTGTGACTCTTGCAATAAGTCTTTCCCGAATAATCATACTTTGGTGAAGCATCTGAAGGTTCACGATCCGAATTTCAAGCCTGTGAAGCACCAGTGTGAATTCTGTGGCAAGACGTTTGTTTATAAGAATTCTTTGGTGTTCCACGTAAAGTCCCATATGGGTGAAAATAAATACGATTGTCATCTTTGCGGTAAATCAGTATCTTCTAAAGGATCTCTTCAGGATCATCTTCGACTTCATAGCGGGGAAAAATTGTTGATCTGTGATGTCTGCGGCAAAGCTTTTCGCAAGAGGAGCACCCTGGTTGTTCACAAAAGAACTCATACCGGAGAGAAACCGTATACTTGTGACACGTGTGGAAAATCGTTCACGCAGCACTCGACGTTGGTTATTCACAAACGATATCACACAGGACAGAGACCGTACCAGTGCGAGATTTGCAGCAAATCGTTCGTTTCCAGGTCGTCGTTGAACGCTCACAACAAAGTGCACACGGTGAACGTTGCTGTGGACCAAATGGAGTGATCTCTAAAACTTTGAAAGTTTCTAAAAAATTAGTGACAATAAAAGATGACGTTTATACAAAAAGAGTCACAGAAAATGAACTTTTGGTTTAAAGGGATATTTTCCAGGTTTTCCGAAGAAAGGTTGAAATTTTAAACGCTACTTTCATACCTGATGATACATTTATCATACTTGAAATTTTTCATTGCATATTATCGATTCTAATTCTCAAGTGCGATGAATTAAAGACGTAATTGTATGAAAAGGAATGTTCATTGGTGCCAAAGTTATAAGTTGCACAACATCAATTATATTTTTGTACCTCTCCTTTTTTTTTTTTTTGTTTCTAATCTGCCGAGAATACCTTTTTAATTTCATCATTCGGGTAATGTATCGAAACATATCACTTTCGTATGTTATATTTCCTACAGTATTATGTTTACGTTATGATATTGTACATAACGAATTTAGAATAAGAGAGTCTGTGGGCAAAGTGCAAGCAACTCTCGGTCGATCTCTAAAAAATTTGTAAATCGATCATGTGGAACATGGTATTTTTTCAAGTTAATTAAGACATACTATTGCATGTACAATTTTGTTAAATAAAACAACTATTTGACATCGTCCAAACAAGATCGCTTTTATTATTAGAAACGCAATTTCGAAATACCATCTTCGCAACTTATTGTTTCTTTTCACACAACTCACTTACGTGTAACTATCTTTAATAATGCGATTGTCTACGACTTGTTAATCTATTCAGGGACTTCACATTGAAAGCAAACCGTAGAGCGTGCTGGATATCTCTTCCAGGTATACAATTTGAGAAAACGCGTTCCGGGCGCGGAAAGACTCCGACTATTCAACGAGGACATCTGATACTGATGTGTCCCTTCGAATTTTTATATTTCAGATACAACCAGTTATCCTTCTCCGAAGAGTATTACCCGATGGCGATGTTGACGAAGCTCGACCTGGTGAAGAAGGACGCGAATCCAGAGAGTTCGACGCCTGCTAAATGCGCGGACGCGGCTGGTGGCAACAACGCGACCATTCTGCCGATAAACCAGGAGCAAAACTTTATCAAGCAAGAAGTGAATGACGAGGACGATGAAGAGGATCTGCCATTGGCTTATCATTGCAAACTGTGTGGCGTGTTTTTTGCCTCTCAGGCGCTGTTGGACAGTCACGAGATCGAGCACAAGGGTAAACGCAAGAACACTTGTGCCCAGTGTGGAAGAGTCTTTAGAACGTATGTAAATCTACGTAAACACATGAAGAAGCATACAGGTCGCAAGGGTGGACGCAAAGCGAGCAGTACTTCAACAGTAGCCAATCGTTCGACCACGCTAAAAGTAAAGAAAGAGAAACCAGAGTTGGAGTTCCTGTGTAAAACGTGCAACAAGGTATTCCGACATAAGAGTAATTACCAGAAGCATCTAATGCGACACACGGTTGGCGATCTAACTTGCAAGCACTGCCCTAAGAAGTTCCGTCTGTTCCGTGATCTGACCAGGCACGAGAAGACTCACTTCTACCCCAGCTACATGTGCAAAGAATGCGACTACGAGACTACCGTATTAGCAGCATTGAGCATTCACATGTTGCGACACACGGATAAAGCGGACCTTCCTTTTAAATGCAACGACTGTGACAAACGTTTCCGTAAAGCGATAGATCTACAGGAGCATTACAATATACATTCTGGCGACAAGCCTTTCGTTTGTCAGTTATGTGGTAGTGCCTTCTACCTGAGACGACAACTCTCTGCTCACTGCAGACGTATGCATCCTGAAATGAAGGCTAATAAAGTAACCAGCACGGCCTGTGACATTTGCGGCCGTGTCTTGGCTACCAAAAGATCCTTGTTCCGTCACAAGGAGAGCCACAATCCTACGAAACTGTATTTGTGCGATTATTGTGGCAAAAGTCTTAGCAGCGCCGAGCATTTGAAGAAACACAGACGCATCCATACTGGCGAGAAACCATATGTCTGTGACATCTGTGGTAAAGGTTTCACCGATTCAGAGAATCTCAGAATGCACAGGAGGGTGCATACTGGTGAAAAACCGTATAAGTGTGACCAGTGTCCAAAAGCATTTTCTCAGAGATCCACGTTGACTATACATAGGCGAGGTCATACTGGAGAACGACCGTACGTGTGCCAGATCTGCAACCGTGGCTTCTCATGCCAGGGAAACTTAACAGCTCACCAGAAGTCGACCTGCGTTTAAATTTGAGTGCCTTCTTCGTCGAGGGTAGAACTTTGAAAGAAGTGCAGCCACTCTCGGTACCATCGTGTCGTCGTCATCGAGATTGGTCACTTTGTTGGTGCTGACATCACGAAAACTGTAACTCGTTGACGACCGTGCATCTTGTCGTAGTCGATGACGAACCAAATGTGCATGGCCGTGTGGACTAGCTTCGACCAACGAAGAATGAAAGAAACTGATCGAATTTTTGTTTCTTTTTGTTTTAACGATTTATCATATTCTTTTTTCAATTGACTACTACACAATTGTGACTGAAATTATATTATTTGCTCGTTCAATTATTATGTTCGATGTTTCTTGCAGTTTCTTTCGCTCATTTTGTTTGTCGTTTTAATAAGCTGATAGCGAGTTCTTTATTGAGAGATAGTGTTATTTTATCGAACAAGTTTTATTTCGTTTACGCGTTCCGATTCGCTGTGTAACGAGTCGAAGGAATTCGTGGTTTACAGCAGACAATTCGAGGCAATTCAATTACGAGAGTATACCGACTGCAAGTTCCATGTTAGTATAAATATTGATACTCGTTATTATATGTTTAATAAAAGAACAACAATTCATTGAAAATGAAAAAATTGTGCGTAACGACTTTCCGCTCCGATCGACCAACGTCTTATGTCTTTCTTCGTTTCTCGCGAGTCAACGATTGTTTCCCTTTATATCCTCTTTAAAGAAAGAGAATTAGAGACACGTCCTGTGTATGTCATTACTAAAGAAACGACCAGCGATTTGGAAGATGTTTCGACGAACGATGCGAACACGTATAACATGTTGAAAAATCACGTTGTTGATTGCAGAACTCTCGGGGTCGTACAGTGGGACGCGAAATCCAAAGACTGCGGCGACCAGGCCATCAAGATCTTCGAATCAAGATCACCCATATCGTCAGAACCATCGCCAGAGCAAGTGAATCCTTCGTCTGATAGAAAAGATCATACCTCGAAGGAGCCAAATTACGTTACAAATTCTGACAACGATTCACTGACAAATTCATCTACAAAGAGGAGGAAGAATAAAAGATTCGAAGATCAAGAACAATACATCTGCTCCACCTGTAAGTTACATTTTGACAGACAAGGAGACTACAAGCGTCACATGATCAAGCACAGCGATCTTCGTCCTTACAAATGCGAAATCTGCGACAAGGCGTTTAAACGTTCCTCAGAGGTGTCCAACCACACTCAGATCCACCGTGGTATCGAATACGCGTGCGAAGTATGCGGTTTCACCACGATAAATAAATTCTCATTAAGAATGCATCATCGTCGAGTTCACCAGCGTGATTTTCGTTATCGTTGTGATCAATGTGACAAGGGTTTCATGTCTAATTACGATCTGGAGGACCACAAGGCCAGTCATCTAGGCAGAAAGACCTTCATCTGCGAATTCTGTGGCAACGCCTACTCCCAAAAATCCTACTTGGTAGCACACAAACGGGTAATTCATAGAATTCAAAAAAGCGCGCCGAAGGAGTTCCAGTGCAGTATCTGCAACAAGAGTTTCGCTACCGAGCAGAATCTTCGTAATCACGTTGGTCTACACTCGCAGATGTTCCTGTGCGCCCAGTGCGGTAAAAAATTCGCAACCAATCACGCTTTGAAGCTTCACGGTCGAAAACACACAGGGGAGAGACCTTACGAGTGTATGGTTTGCTCGAAATCTTTCGCCAGGTCGGCCGCGCTCAGAGTGCATAAATTAACACACACGGGCGAGAGGCCGTACGTGTGTGATCTGTGCGGGCAGAGCTTTACTCAGAGAAGTAGTATGATGGTGCATCGACGAAAACATCCCGGAAGTCATCCTCCGCCTCCTCCTCTACTTCTTAGCAGACTCGAGAGCGATGGACATAAGTTATAGCGTTTTCTGGGCATTGAAGATTGTTTGGTGGAAATTAGAATACACAGAAAGATGGAAAGTTCAGTGAATTTTGAAAAATTTGAATTATATCATGGAAGACATATGTGAAGATTTAAGATTTCGCTTTCAAGAGTTTGAACTCTTTGTTTACGTAACGCTTCGCAGTGCGCTTCTAAGTTTCTTCTTTCGTTTGCTATTCCAGCATAGTAAATCTTACGGTATAACTACAGTCCCTTGTCATTGAAATAGGACCACATTTTATTAATTTCGCTGATATATACAATCTAAATTAATGAAGGTATTATGATGAAAGATCTGATAATGATATTTGTGTAGCTCCTCTTTTGCTTCCATTACGATATAAATTCTTTTCAATTTGTTTCGTATGCACTAACGTTTCATCAGCATTTTACGTTATAAATTATGATTTAGTAAATATGTTTTACGAATTTATACAGAATTCTACAAGAAAGTTTGATCTGTGTCAATATTTTTGCTCGTCTCTGTAATTATTAACAATTTGGATATACAGAGACGGTCGTTTAACTGACATAGTTCATAAAGCGGAAATGAATTTGAGAAAAACGTGAAATTTCTGCAAGTGGTTCTAACTTGATGACTAGGAACTGTATTTCTCGTTCGCTTGACAAGTGGTGAAATTATTTATAATAACGGTACTTTTTATAATTGGATGAAAGCTGCTTTACCTAATGTCAAAGTTTTGCAGAGGGAGATTGTATGCCGTTCGTATTACAATATTCCTTTTCTGTTAAGCCTCTAGCGTTATTTTGTATCGTTAAGTCTCGAATTAGAAAATATATTGTGAAATATACGCAGGAGATAAACGAAGCTTTTACAGAACCATATAAAAATGATAGTTCAAAAACCGACTGCAAGAACTGCTTTGTTAGCGATAAATATTCGAATTAGTTACTAATAAGACTTGAATATGTACATAAGATAATGTACTTAAACAAACGGTTTGTGTAAAGTACAGTGAATGATAGAAGGATTACAGAGGGAGCAGTGCAAATACACGGCGGTATAGATCGTTAAATATGAATCGAGCCTTACGAATTTCATGATGATTTTGAAAAAACAGAATGAAAGAGAGGGAGAGAGAGAGAGAGAGAGAGAGAAAGCGAGAGAATGGGAGCGAGTTTAATAAACGTCGGTTGTTCTAGAAGCTGTGAATTTTACTGATGTAAGTAGTGATACTGAGTGTAAATTCACGATCAATCCGAAAACCGAATTGTTTCAGTGCAATGTTCGACGACATCCATTGCTTGTACTGAATTCTTTGTTCCTTTAATTAAATCCTTTTCAGAAATCGCTCGATCGTTCTCACTATGTGGTACATACTCATACCGTTGTTTTTATCCATATCACGCTCCTCACTATTTTCGTTTAAGACATATAGAACCCTGAAAGCTCAGAACACAGGGATCATGCGAATAAATGTGGCATCGAACTCGACGAAGACCAATCTGCAACTCTGATCCTCTCGATCCTCCTTCCTGTCTTTCTTATTTTTCCTTTGCCCCAAATTAACATACTAGTCGCTTTCTTACGATTGACTAAACGAATGGATGTTTCAGGAGGTCTACGATCGCAGAAACGTCCCTGGGCCAGGGTAGAAATGATCGAGTGCAGTTCCAAGTTACTGTTCCAGCTTCCAGTCCCACGATACAGAATTCCATGTCCTTGAAAGATGAAATATATCACGACGAGAACAGTCAGACGACAGTTAGAGACATTGAAGACGAAGTTAACAATAATAGTTCCACTTTAGGAAGAGGAGTAGTTGATGATTCGATCGTGGACACGGTGAAAACTGTTTTGGTGCCTGTTAGAGATCCAGTGACGAAGGAAATTAAGAATATGTTGGTACCTGTTGAAGTGAGGGACGAGTCTGGATTAAACATAATCAAAAGTGTATTAATTCCTTTTTCAGCAGAGGATGGATCGATATCTTACGAAATTAAAAAGGTCATGGTACCTATCAAGTCGGAATTGAGTTTATCGCCAAAAAAGAAAACTGAGAAAAAGACTTTATTAACAAATAAAACTAGAAGGAAGCAGGTGAATTGTAAAAAAAAAGAGAAGAAAAAAAACGAAGAGAAACAGGAGACGTCATTGAAAAAAAGGACGCGGAGCCCAGAAAGGAAAAAGGAGCCCAAGAAGAAACAAAATAAAAAGAAGGTAGAACAGAAAACAGAGAAAGTATTAGAGTTAGAACTGGACAATATATCGACAGATGTATTCAAGGAAGAAGTGGATCAAATATTAGACACTTTAAAGAACATTTGCCCATTCTGTCAGAAGCGTTTCAGAGACGAGGACCAAATGCAAAAGCACGTCCTCAAGACACATAAGAAACCATATAGCTGCGACAAGTGTCATAAAGGCTATTTCTCCGACTTTACTCTAGAAGAACACCAGAAAACACACGATGTGGTTCCGTTTTATCAGTGTTCCATCTGTCAGATGCAGTACAAAACCGCGATAGGATTAAAGAATCATCAGACCCGTGAACATAGTGACATAGATCCCAAATTTACGTGTTATTACTGTGAGAAGCGATTCAAATTAAAATTAGACCTAAACCTTCACATCCACAGATCGCACATGAACATAATTTACATTTGCAGATTCTGTGGCATGGCAGTGAAGAATATCGTGCATCACGAACTAAAACACGAAAAGAACAAGAAAACCAGTTATCTGCATCATTGCAGTATCTGTTCTAGGAAATTCAAAGCGTGGAACAGCTTGGAGAATCATTTATTAATGAAGCACAAAGCTCCTAAGGAAGGATTGGACATGTTAAGGACGCTGTGTGAAAAGAAATTTCAATCCAGAAATGATTTTTATCATCATGTGCTTAACCAATCGGAGGCCAAGCAGCACAAGTGTGTCATTTGCGACAAAACATTTGCTTCTGAGCATAATCTTCGTAATCACGTCGCTCTACACTCGCATACTTACCTGTGCTCCCACTGTGGCAAGAATTTTACCACGAACTATTCGTTGAAGCTGCATCTTCGAAAACACACTGGAGAACGGCCGTATCAGTGTAAAATATGTTTAAAGACATTTGCCAGATCAACCTCGCTTAAACTACATACTTTAACTCACACTGGTGAAAGACCATATGTGTGTGATTTATGTGGTCAAAGTTTCACTCAGAGAGGAAGCATGATGACGCATCGTCGTAAGCATCCTGGAAGTCATCTGCCGCCTCCTCCTTTGATACTAAATAAACTCGAAAATAACGAACATTAATTTTTGTTAAGATGTCAGATATTATGCAGATTAAAATACTGACACGTACAATTTTGTACAATACTTGATGTAAAGTTGATGGTGGAATTTTGGGATACAAATACTTTTTGATAAAAGGTGGAATTATGGAAGAATAGCCAAGATTAATTTCTTTCTTTTTCAGAATCTAGGAACGATGCTCGCTTAAATTCTAATAAATTGGACGTTTTCGTTGCAAGTCTTGGGAAATGAGCACTTTGTTTTCTGTTTATTGTTTGTTGCCTGTTTATTGAAAAGCATATTTGATCGCGATCTATCAACTTACAAGATAAGATATCGTCTATGTTGGCAATGAAAAATACAGTGAACAAAAATAGATCTAATTTATTCCAATTGCCAATAACATTTTTTTAAAAATATTTTTATGAATTTTATAGTTTTAATATAATGTTCATATATTCTTTTGTTT
This sequence comes from Bombus impatiens, assembly GCF_000188095.3. Lineage (NCBI taxonomy): Eukaryota > Metazoa > Arthropoda > Insecta > Hymenoptera > Apidae > Bombus > Bombus impatiens. The sequence goes on along the minus strand of NT_176885.1, from coordinate 321,530 downwards.
CTTGTTAAAAAATCTATGTGAAATACGAGACGAGTTTCTAGATATTGACTAACGGGAAGCGGTATATCTCACTTGAATTTAAGTGCAATAATTATACTAGAATTTAAGCAAGCATTATTATATTCATATTTTATTTCATCCGATTGCATTACACTTCAAAGTTCATTATTTCTTTTATCACTTAGATAATCGTGTTCGTAAAGTGTCATCTCCATTTTTCATTTTTTAATGAATCTTGTTCACTTAAAACTTATCGCAGTTTTACAGTGAAGTAAAAAAGTTATCTCTCAAGGTGTTTTCGATTCGATGAGAAAAAAGTTTCTACTATGCGTATTGATCCTATACGTGTTAATCCTTCTGTTACCAAAAAGTGCGTAAGACAAACTTCAACGTGACTGTTTTTTTTTTATCAGACGAAATGTCAATTTGATGATTCGACTTAATGTCGATTTGACTTAATGATGTTATATATAGTTCATCGTAAAGAGGATAAATACTGTAAAATAAAAGAGTAAATAGGAAATGTAAAAAATCAGATCGTTAGAAAGTACAATTCTTACGAAGAAAGGACGAAGAGAGCAAATAGAAAATGACGCATTGTTAAGCATTCATTTGTAAGTTCTACCGTGACTGTAAGAGTGGATAAAGAATGAGCTTTACCAATTTAGATGTTTTCGAGAAATTATGAAATTTTGTTGATTTAAAATACGACGAACTACAGGTTCACATTAATTTCATTATTAACATTCGAGGCGTTTATTGTTTGTACTGGATCATTTGTTCCTTTAATTAAATCCTTTTTAATAATTGTTAAACATTCGTTATATAATTCTTATTTGTCCATTTATCTTCCCAAACTAACATTTACAAGATCTACAGGAAAAATTTAATATAAATAAACAAGGTCGTCGATTGTTACAGACTTGAAACCGTATTTTGTAACCAGATCCACCCAATTTCTAAGTGTTTTTTGTTCTCGTTGTGCACCGTTGATTCTTTCCTGTGACTAACTGAACGAATCGGTGTTTCAGGAATTCACGGATGGCGGAAAAATCGAAGCCACCAAACCCGACGCAACAACTCGTTTTATTGTGTCGCAGAATCCCGGACCAAAAAAATATTAATCGAGTGCCTCTCGATCTAAAAGCTAATTCAATTTCCGAACGAAACGCGAAGAAACGTAGAAGATTTGTAAGAAGTTCTAAGAAAATGAATAAATCACGAACGTTGAAGAAAAGTGAAAGCAATTTAACTGATAGTACAACACAGAATGGAACGAACGTGGATTTAATTTCGAACGAGAATATTATGAGTACTAGCGATTGTTCAAATCTAGTTAACAGTGATTCATCGTTGATAGAAACGAATAACGATACGGTTGGAAAAATTCCAGATGATCAGAAAATAAATTCTTCAAAAATTATGAAACGAGCGTTGATTTCAGTTAAAAATCCGGTGACTAACGAGATTAAGAAAATGTTGGTGCCGACCGAGAGCACAAACACTGGCAGATTAAGCGTGATTAAAAATATTTTGATACCGGTTTATGATAAAAGTGGTGTTATATCGAACATGAAAAAGGTCGTGCTGCCTATCAAGAAAAAATCCAATTTATATGAAACGTCAAAGGAAAACAGTAAAATGTTAATAATTGATAATACAATGCAACAAATGGGAAATGTGCAAAAAGAGGACACGTCGACGATATCGATCGAAAACGAATTGAAAGGATTAGAAAACAGCAAAAATCCAGTGGCGCAAGTAGCATTAAATGAAAGTAGAGTACAATGTACTGAGTACATTAAAAATCAAAGTGAAATGGAGGAAGATAAACACGCAAAAGAGATCCTATTTGACTTTTTGAAGGGCGAAATAGAAGAGGAAAAGGAAAGACAAGACGAGACAGAATCACAAAAGTTTCCCATCCTAGAAACATCAAATTCATCATTCATCAAATTCATTCTTGTGACAAATGTAACAAATGGTATCCATCGAAATTGCTCCTGGAAAAGCACAAGATAACTCACGAAGACTATCCGTATTTACAATGTCCTACATGCCATTTAAAATACAAGCGTAAAGCGGGACTAAAGTATCATCATATTCGCATGCACAGCAACGTGGAGCCAAAGTTTATGTACGGGAAAAGTTTAAAATTGAAGATCGATTTGGTCGATCACATTGAAAAAACGCATCTAAACGCTCGTCACGTCTGTAAAATTTGTGGTAAGATTGTCGAGAACATCACGCACCATGAATGGCAGCACGACAAGACTGCGAAAAGAAACGCTTTCAAGTATAGTTGCGATGTTTGCCGTAAAAAATTCTCGACTCGTAACCACTTATCATCTGCTTATGCATAAGGATGGTTTCAAGTGCACTTTATGCGACGTTTTCTCTTCGCCGTATTCTCTTTCTAGTCACAAGATCATGAAACATAGACATAGCTCGACGTGTACCATTTGCGAGAGATCATTCCCTAGTACGACCAATTTTTATCAACACGTGCTCACTCACGAAGGTATTAGACCTTATAAATGCGATATTTGTGGGGAAAATTTCACGCAGAGATCTAGTGTCTTGAGACATCGAAATACTCATCCTGGGCCTCTTCCTCCGTTTAGAGAAACCACGTTCATGGCAGATATTGCGAAGAATATATTGATGAGACTTTCTAACGCTTGAAACGTGAAATATCGTAATGTGACTACATTGTGGGTTTTATCGTAGAGAAATAACTTAAGAAAAATTCAACTAAAAGAAGACTACTGAGAGTATAGAAATGCTTGTGAAGAAATATACGCGAGAAACACTGTATAGAATCTTGTTCTATATGGTAATTAATGATAAATATGAACCACAAAAATTATTACATTTACGAATTGATTTTATCGCTTCATTCTAACGATGTTTATAGTAAGTCTATAGTAAGTGTTATTGAGACTGATTGTAATCGAAACGAATATTTTAACATTGTATAGAGAACACAACAGAAAGATTTGTTGACAAGCATGAATTTTAGAAGAAATTATGATGCGTGCATTTAAAGCATGCTATGTTTTAATGCCCTTTATTGTTAATTGCTGTGAGACGTCACTTTATCTAAATAAAGTTAAGCTACCTAAAGTATTCACAGAAAACTTATTGTTTTTATAATAAAATCTACAGAAAATAATCTGTTCTAAATGATTGAAACACATTTATAAAAAGATATCATTTTTAATTAATATTTTTAATTACAAACAATCAGTATATAAACACGATTTGTTGAACTTAATAAATAGCAAAATTCATTCATTATGTGTAGAAATTTAAAAGTGTTTCGAAAACTGATAGTTTCATGTATTTTATGTGAAAATACTGACATTTAAATATCCAAGTTTATACAATAAAGTGTGTATTAAACGACGCAAAAGTAAGTTACATTTTTAATATATTTCAGATGTTAATCATGAACATATATTATACTCTATATTATATATTTATATTATAAATCGTTCCTATCGAAGAAAGCATCTCATCAAGTAGTATTCGTATATGAAATAATTTTTTACGAATATTCAAAACTTTACTTTGTAGATTGAAATATTCTCACTTCTTACATATACATATACAATTATTTTTGTAAATAATATGAATAAACCACATATAGTTCTCATGCACTGACACACAGACTATCGTTGTTTCAGAGAAGAACCTGTCCTACGACAGCAAAGAAACCCAGAAAGAAATTCGTCTTACTGTTTAATAGCGGCCGATAAGCCGTCAGGAAAAGGATCGACACAAACCACAACATCAAATCTCAAGCACACAGAATCAGAAAAAATAAAAGAATCGCAGCGACGCAATTCATCCACCGACTCGGAATACGATTCTGAAAATTCACGAAATGCCAGAAGAAATTCAAGAAAATCAAAAATAAATGTGCAAACATCCTCGCGGAAGAGAGAAGCCGAATCCATCGCTTCAAGGAAAGACGAAGTCGAAGTGGATCAAGTTTTAGATAAAATCAAAAACACTTGTCCCTTCTGTGAGAAGCATTTCGATAACGCAAAGAAAGTGGAGAACCACGTAACGTATGTTCACAGGAAACCGTATAAATGCGATATGTGCAAAAGGGCGTGTCACACAGCACGAGCCTTAGAAGAACACAAGATGATCCATCGACCGGATTACTTCTTCGAATGCAAGATTTGCCACGTGAAATATAAAAGCGAAGACAGCTTAAAGAGACATAATATGCGTACTCACAGTGATTACGAGTCGAAATACGTGTGTGAACACTGCGGTCGCAGCTACAAGCTGAAAATAGATCTGACGCATCACATGAAGAGATCACATGCTTCAGAATTGCAGATTTGTCGATTCTGCGGCAAGGAAGTGAAAAACGTGAAAGGCCACGAATGGAGGCATCAGAAACGTACGAAGGAAGTGAAATACGAGCATACTTGCCACTTGTGTCGCAAGAAGTTTCTTCACAGGAGTAGATTAGATAATCATTTGAGGCTCCACGAGAAAGGCTTCAAATGCGAAGAGTGTGGAAAAGAGTATCGCGGAACTCGTGAATTAATGAGTCACAGAAGATTCAAACATGGCCAGGCGAAGATTTTGACCTGTGTCTTGTGTCAGAAAGCGTTTCCTTCGAGCAGTAATTTTTATCAACACGTTTTGACGCATGCTGGAATTAGGCCTTATAAATGTGACGTTTGTGAAGAGGATTTCACGCAACGTTCTAGCCTATTGAGACACAGAAGGCATCATCCTGGACCGCTTCCGCCATTACACTCGACTCATCCGCAAATTGCTGAATTGGCTAGGAGTTATCTGCAGAAACTGCAGAATAACCAGATCGATAAAAGTTGCGTTTTGGACGCGAGATTATGATCGATTTGAAATCACGTTCTTCGTGAGTGGAGAATTGTGATTTTGTATGTTTGATGTACTACAGGGAGGGGTGGTTTCTATATTTTGAGCAGTAATTAAAATTTTTAATATTGGTGATAAAGTTTATGCCAAGTGGTTGAGATGGTTGACCATTTGAGATTTTTCATTAAAAAACTAAGTGGCAACTGTGAGAATGAAAATTCTGATTTTTTGTAATTTTATGGAGATCCTATGGCATCTAGTAGGTAATTTCCAAAGAGGAAAATTGTTCAGTTATCTGATACCATGATATATTAGGTATCTTAATCTATATGTGATATTCTATAGACTAATATATGTGATGATATTCTTTTTTGTAAAAATATTACAATCAATTTTATTACACGTATCTTTTCTTTAAAGAAAAGCTGTAAATTACAAGCTATACTTTTTTTACAACAGGTTTTTATAATAAACTACAACCATCTTATATATATAAGGCAAATAATATTTTTTGAAACGACAGTTTATCTTAAGATGTTATTTTTATAAAAATGCTGAATTCCATTGTCAACAGCAATATATGTACATGTGCATAATTGTAATAAGTAGTCGCATTTATCATTTCTACTGATTACTAAGATCTGAAGATAGATAGATCATTTTTGTATATTTGTATATATTTAGATTACTATCTTTAAAAACAAAATCATAACTATTGTAAATTTTATAATGTTTGAAATATAACAATAACTTATCCTACATAAGCTCCAATTTTTTTATATTTTTGTATTACTGAATAGGAAATAAAAAATTATTCATAGCACCAGACATTAAATGAGGTTGCAAAATTAAAATTGCTTGTGACTTGACGCATTAAACAATTATTATACTTACGTTTGACATTTTATCTTATTTTTAATATTATACATTTGTAATAAAAGAATTTTAATCGTTTCCTACATAGTATCGTTGGAAGAGAAAGATCTGTTAAATTTGTCAAGATCAAGTTATATTGTCGTACTTATAAAATTATATTAAACCAATATATATATAGAAAGCAACTGTTGCATATTTCCTAAAAATACCCCAATTTTATAATATAATTGTACCATATGTAATGTACATGATTATTGTTATCTTGTTCTTCCATTATTTTCTACCAATTATTACACTAAAATAACTTAATACTCTTTCTTCTACAGAATAACTATACGTAAGTTGCGTAAAACACACAGTGACTATAATCGAAACACATACCAAAAAATCTTATACGCATTCGAGGCTTCTAGAGGAAGAGCATAACAAATTTTACTGAAATTACTGAAGTGACAAGTTTCTTAAAACGACTACTGATCTTATATACATACCAGGTGCATGCTCTCGTGCGCGGTTTAACAAAACTGAAAGAAACAGAACAAAACAAAAAATTATACGATCCTCTCACTCATCCAATCACAAGAGTGACTATCTTTATCGCAATCGACTGACTAGCTTTATGGTTTTTTAGGTACAATGCGCTAGATCCACTCGCCCCAACTTTTCTGATAGTAAAACTAGAAGATAATTACTTTCGGATACCGACGTCGCTGAGTGTGTTCATGATGAAGGAACCGCCACCGGGTTCCACCGAAGAAAAGAAGGCTCAACCAGCAAAAGAAGACGGTGTTCATTCAACAAAGACAAATCAGATAGAAGAAAAAATAAAAGACGATTCAAGTAGCAACGATTCCTTCGAAGATCTCGACGACGCTCCCTTGGACTTCCGAAAGAGAGAACAGGAGCAAGAACAGGAGAAAAATAAATCTGTGAAACCAATACTCCCTAAGAAGAAAGTACACACGTGTGAGATCTGTTACGCGACTTTCGATCGTAAAAGTAAACATACACGGCACATGTTCAAGCACAGTAACTCCAGACCTCATAAGTGTCCTATTTGTGCGAAAGGATTCAAAACCACAGCTCATCTAAGCAGGCACATGGAGGTTCACGATGAACCGGTAAACCTACATGCATGTAGTCTGTGTGACTTCAAAGCACGCACCAAGCCTTACCTGAAGATCCATTATATTAGAAAGCACACAGAAGACTATAACTATAAATGTGAACAATGTGGAAAGATGTTTAAGGTACAATCAGATTATACGACACACGTGAAAGATCATGATACAGAGTCTTGCGTGTGTGATATCTGTGGCTCGTCTTATCCCAGCAAAAGCTCACTGTACTTCCATAAGCATTACAAACACAAGACGAAGGTGAAGAAATTCCCCTGTCAGACATGTAAGAAGAAATTCAAGACGCAGAAAAATTTAGATAACCATATGGAGCTGCACAAGATTAAATACGTTTGTGAACAATGCGGGATGGAATTTAAGACAAAATATGGCCTCACCAAGCATCTGAGGACTCATTCCGGGGAAAAGTCTTATTTGTGCGCGATTTGTGGGAAAACTTTTGGATGTCTCAGCTCACAGAAGATTCATCTGTTGACGCACGTTGGCGAAAGGCCTTACGTATGCGACATTTGCGGTCAGAGTTTCACCCAGAGATCACCCATGATGTTGCATCGCAGGAAGCACCCTGGGGTACACCCACCACCTCCTCCAATTAAAATAACAAACCTGCTACACGGTGTACAAGACAAAATAATCGTGAACAAGAGTAGCAAGTAATTGCAAGACGAACAGACAACGTGTGATGAGACACTTTTGTATATTTCCATTTTACATGTAACGTTAGGACGTGAAAAGCATGTGATCGATGGCATCGATTTCTCGAATGATTAATTGATTTGGAGATTGTTACGGTGAAACTTCCTTCGATGCATTCTGTGAAGTAATTAAGTGTTTCATTGAGTCACTGAATTTCTGTGAGTTTCGAATTACAAGTACGCGATCGATATGGCTGCACTATACTCACCAGGCTACGTAATACGTAAGTCTTTTACCTGTTTTGAAAAAATTAGTTTTGGTTGAATGTGATAAGTACTTGCAGTTATTATATGAGGTAGTTAAGTTTAAATTATTCTTTTCCTACTAATGTTTTATTTAAAATACCATTTCTGTGTCCTATAGTCAGTTTCTCCCCTGTTCTTTTTTTTATCTTTCGTAATACGGTCATTGTATAACCGTAATTTGTAATACTAATATTAAATTGTTCCTATCGATACATTTTCATTGAATAATAAAAAACTGCAGGCGAATAGTTAATTATTAATTTTAAAGATCTTAAATGTTAATTCAAGCGAAGTGAAATTTTATGAAATCTTTTATATCTATAAAAGTTTGTTTCGTTGAAAAGGTATTCATTTCGCTTGGAAGATACGTATTATATATTTGTGGAAATAGACATTTGTGTTGATTAATTAAAGAAATTGGTTTTCATAAAAATTTCGATCGCGATGTTTGATGCTGGATTCGTTCAACAAGCTAATGTAAGTACTCTGTACAGCGTAGATGTACATTTACTGTAACATAAGAAATGAAAATCATTCTCTGACATAAAACTCTTTTTAGTTGGATATCGTATTGAGATTTAACAGAAATTCAGACTTTGTAAATCAAAAAAATTTTACACGAAAATATCTTATATATATATATATATATATATATATATATATATATATATATATTTTATTAAGATATATATATATATGTCTTATATATATATATGAATATGACAGTAATACAAGGAATGTAATATAGATACAGAAATTCTTACGAGAGAATAATCTCATTATTACATGAGAATATCTCATGTAAATTTGAAAAAAAGAGACGAAAATATATAGGTATATAAGATCATGTAAAATACCTTAGTTCTCATGGACTGTATTACTGATATACTGTACAGAAGAATAATTTTTTCAATCAAAAATAACCCTTTTTGTTAGTGTTTAGCATACTACTGATCTAGTGTACTTTTTTTAGTGGAGAAGAGACACCATATTCGTATACAACAATGTGCGGTCTTCTTTATTCTTTTTTCCACATTTATAGATGATTATTTTTGATATTCAATACTCATGTATAAAATATTGAATTTAATATTATCGTATATGTGAAATAAAACGAAACCAACGTAATTAATTATAAGAAGAATCTTTTCATGTGTAACGAGCTTGGTTTAATTTTTTATTTAGTTTCCTTTCAGTATCATACACGAATATAATGTACATACTTGAAACATTTTTCAGCAACTACGTAAGGCGTCCCTCGGAAGAAGGAAACACATGTGTTTATTTCTATCGTAACGAATCTGCTAGGATTATAAATACATTGTCGATCATAAGTATCAGAAATATGTACCGATATTTAATGCAAATATCTTTTATCTCTTTTATTTTCCATCTATTCCATTAATTTGTTACTGATGTTACTTCATTCGTATCATATATATATATTTATATATATATAGACATATGTCGTATAAAAAACAAAATTTGTTAGAGTTTTCCAGCGAATATAACGAATAGTCCTGGTACACATGGTCAGCAACGTAAAAACTTTATACGTCCTCCATGAAATAAATATATATAGCAAAATCAGGCCTCCAATTAATACAACTTTGTTTTTCGCTTTTAGGTCGACACAGCGTGATCCGCTCGAGCAAACGTACCTCGTGGTGCAAAACGTCGACAAATACTTCCTCCTTCCCATGGAGCACAAAACATCGGCACAGAAACACGAAGAAGAGTGCATTACGGGAGATATTACCATCAAGTTGGAGGAAAAAGACATACCTGAAGACGCGACTGAACGACAGCTAACCGATCCTCAAATTAACGAAACTGCTCAGGTACATACGAATCTATTTGTTCAGGCACCTGTACAATTTTCTCATTGGTTGGATCAATGTTCCAATGGTTCTGAAAGTATGACGAGCAACGAGGAAATGTTTACTTGCGACTGTTGTTCGAAGATCTTCAAGAAGAAGTACGCATTGCAGAGGCATTTAGAGACTCATAGTAACATACGGGTGGAATGTTCGGTGTGCCATCGACTCCTAAAGACCAAGAAGACGCTGAAGCTTCATATGATGCTGCACGAAGATACCGGTAAAATATTCGAGTGCTCGGAATGCGGCTTTATGTCGAAACAAAAGCAAAGTATGACTCGTCATCAGATCAGGATGCACTCGAAATTCGCCGATTACCAATGTCCACTTTGCCCGAAGACGTTTAAATTTAACGGTGATCTTAAAAGACATCATGAAGCAAAACATGTGGTCGACCCATGTTATTGCGAGATTTGTGGAAAAACGTATCGAAATAGTCATTTTCTTCGAAAGCACCGGCGCATATCCAAGTCACATAGAAACGCTTACACTCGTGTATGTTACGGGGCAATTAGGGGTAATCAGAACATAGAGTGTGCGACCTCGCAAAATACGGGTAAAGTGAAGCGAGTATTCAATTGCTCCAAGTGCAAACGGCAATTCAGCAGCTTGAGGTTACTAAATAAGCACATGCAACGACATCTCCTCATCTTTAACTGTGACATTTGTGGAGCCGTGTTTAAATATAAGGCTTCGTTTTTGAAGCATCAAGAATCGCACAAACAATCTGAACAGTTTTAAATTGTGCAATGGAAACTAATTTGTTTCTTTTGTGTGTGATTACTGAGGTTTGTTATTTTATCTATCATTCTTTGCTTTTCTTCTTTTGATATTATAAGATGATGTTATTTTTCAAATAATTAAATTTATGTATAAATAATATTATATTAATTAAAATATTATGTATAAATTATATATTAATTAGAATATTATGTATAAATCTTCATGAGAGAGAGAAGACATTGATCGATTGTACAGCTTTACATACAGATCGTTCCCAATTTAAATATCAAAACATTGGGAGCGTGTAGGGGACCGATACGTTAAAGCGATACAAAAAGTCCTTTGGAGATTCGTTTGTTCGTTTCTACTATATTTTGAAGATCGCGAAGAAGGTCAAATGAAAAAGTTCGTTTTTTTGATTGTTTATTAACATTTATTTATTCTGATAGCTGTAATTAGCGTGGCCAATGTTAAATGTAAAAAAATATTCTTTAAACATTATTTTTATAAAATAGATGATAACGTGAATGAATAAGTGAAAAAACGAACTTTTCTGCTTCTTTTTCTTTTCGTTTTTCTCCAAAATGAAGCAAATCTCTAAAGGTCCTTTTTTTTAACGTATTGGTCCTTTACACGCTCCCGAAATTTTGACATTTAAATTAGGTACACTCTGTATATCCACTTAGATAGTATATAAATTTGCAATGTTGACGTGATATTAATGTTAAATATTAATTTCTGTTACGCGCAGATATGTAAGTATTGTTTATATTCTTTGGCTGTAAACGGAAAAGGGTGTTCATATTAGTTTCAAATATATATGCGTTGATATAATGTAAGTATAAAATAAACGAATATCGTTTCTCTTAAAACGCATATTGTTTTTATTTATTTTTTCGTATCGTTAAAAAGTTTTACAGAATAAAGGCAAATATTTTAATGTTATGATAATTTGTGAAATTCGGGAGTGTAAAAAGTAAGTATTATAATTTAAAGTAACTTTTTATATTGTACTTTCACACGTTGCATATTTTCTAGGTCAACACGTTGATTAAAAAGTGTCAATAGTGTTTCAAAAATATCTAAAACCGAATAATGAGTTTCGTTGAAAACGAAGATACATGTAGGTATGACAGATATCAGAATTAAATTGTACATTAGTGAATAAGAGAAAAAAATTAAACTCTCTAACACCCTTTTTGCTTTTTAAGAATACAAGACGAAGGCTATTCTTTCTTGTAGGTGAGTCTTTCAACTATCACTGTGGCAACCTTTTTATTAATGGTCTTTTCAGTCTGTAAATTTCACTTTTTATAATAGCAAAAAATAGATCGAATGTCTAATTAATAGAAGCTTTTCTGCAATCGATTAAATTCCACTCTCTTTCCTCAGAAAATCGAACTACAGCAAATACCTGTGTTGGAATTTAATTAATCGCATGCCGTCTTTAAATATTTACTATACTGTGTACATATCTTGCTACATTACACAAGATGATTATAAACTATGTTTGATACAAGTGTTACTGCTTTTATGTTCATAAAATCTATGTTTCATCTGAATCATTATTCGTATAATTTAAATCATTGCGCTATGAAAATAATTTATTCCCTGTAATTATATTCATTGGAATATGTATACATATTGTGTTTCTAATGATATCTTTTCAGAGTTTTAATTTACAAATCTTTCAGGTAAATATAATTTCTATTCTAGGTACACATTATGCATAAGCAGTATCGTCGAACAAACAAATGATAAAAAATCCGCAGAAAGATGAATTATTCTTCCTCTGTATAATCACAAAAATTGCAATTATACGATGAAGATCATTGGATTTCATTCTTCCATACACGTCGATATTTGCAGTAAAATTTTCGTCTGCACCGGTGGTAGAATTTATCTTTTAACACACTTAAGTGTTGGGCCACGTGTTTGCATACAAGAGAAGAAAACTTTCAGTCTATTTCATTACTAACGCCATTGCTAAGCAATAATCAAGAATAAATATGTAGATCATTGCATGATGAATGGAAAGTATATGCTAATATCGTTAAAAAACATGACTCTTTTGTTTTTCTTTAATGAAATGTTGAGGATTTATGCATCTCACTAAATATTGGGGCATAAGGTTTATTGGTTTACTTGTATTATTAATATTTAATGATTTTATTTAGATGATTTAATAAAATTCAGGTTCTTCAATCATGCTTTTGTAATTAATAAATATGTCTGCGATTATATTTATTATATACGATAACTTATACATACATAAGTATTTTAAAAAGCAAATACTGCAAGAATTCATTTCAACGCATTTGATAATATGTACAATTATTTTCAATATCTAATAGATGGAAAGAAATAAATAATCTCATGTGAAAATATAAATGTGCATCAAAGAAATATCATCAACTTTCGCTAATACGGAGTACAAGAAGAAAAAATAAATGCTCCATAAATTTCTTCACCAAAGAGTAAGAATAATTTTTACTGACTCGTTTCATTCATGTTTTAGGAAACCAACGCAGCACTTAACCCCGAAGAATAAAGCCATCGCTCCTAAACAACCGAAAGACCAATTAAGAGCTTCTCGCAAACCATCGAGCATTCTTCAAAGAAGAATCGCGTTGCGAGCTTCGAAGAACCGCAAACGTAGAAGCAACGGGCGTTTGAATAACTCTTCTAGTCGCACAGAAACGAAAAGTATTTCAACCAATAACACAAACTCCAAACATAGAAAAATAAACGACGACGAAACGACTTCGTCGAAAAATCCTACAAAGAAAAAGTTATCTCTAAATTTCAACAATTGTTCGAATCAGTTACAAAATAACGAGAAACAAAGTACACAGCAAGAAGATCTATATAAGAAACTCAACGACGGTACTTATACCTGTGATATCTGCCAAACGACCTTCGAACAGAAGAGCAAGATCCTCCGTCATATTACCAGCAAGCACAGCTTCCACCGACCCTTCAAATGTTCAACTTGCGACAAAACCTTCAAGTACAAATGCGACTTGAAAGCTCATCGTCTAATCCATCAAGACGTCGACTCCAGTTTATTACATTGCTGCGACAAATGTGATTATCGTACGAAGACGAAGAACAATCTCAAGTCTCATTACATTAGAAGACACACGGACGATTATAAATTCGCGTGTGAACACTGTGGGAAGCGTTTCAAAATGGAGTGGGACTTGAAATTCCACATTGGAACTCACAGCAATTCGCAGCACATGTGTGATATCTGTGGAAAATTTTACACGAGCAACTATTCTTTGTATAAGCACAGGAAAGTAGCTCATTTGAACGAATATAAGTTCCAATGTAACGTTTGTAATAAAAGGCTCTTGACACAGGAGAACTTAGACAATCATATGCAACAACACAGTAGAACGTACGAGTGTAAGGACTGTGGAAAGGTATTTGCATCAAAAAGGTATCTAGCAACTCATATAACTACACATACAGGCGTGAAACCGTATACTTGTCATATTTGCAAGAAAAACTTTAGAACGTCTCATATGAGAAATACGCATCTTTTAACGCATTCTACGGAAAGGCCACATATCTGTGATCTTTGTGGACAATCCTTTAAGAGGAGATATTATATGATAGAGCATAGAAGGAAACATCCTGACGCTCATTTGTCTTCGCCTCCTGTGCCTCTTGGGAAAAAGAAAAGCGTTACCGACACTGTGACTGAACGTCAAGCAGAGATTTCGCTGTAACATAACAATACATATAGTATTTTAGAAATCGTGATTAGACTGCGTTTTTTATGCATTTATGAGAAAAGACCATTCGGATTAGTTACGTTACTTGAATTCAAGCAACTTGAGACCAATTTGTCAATATGAGCTCGTTATTTACTTTTTTCCTTTTAAATATTCTTTCCAATATCTACACTTATTCTCATTAGTCAAGTCTCTTGAATTCGTGTAACTGAATTAATCCGAAAGACACGAAAATCCAGAGATTACATATAATAAATAAAAATATATAAAGCATTTAAAATACTAGTTTTAATATTTAACAAAAACGAAACATATCTCTGCTTGGATCCAATTTTTTCACTTGTATCTATAAAACTATGAATTTCTATAAATATCCGTGGTCTACTGATAATACTTGTAATGATTTTAGCTATACTTATTTACACTTTCGTACTTATCTGTGAATGCTTTGACAGCATTTCTTTTTCGAAAAATATTTTGTGGCATTTTAATTTATATTATGGAGCGTCTGTGTGAATCGATCTGAGATCGAAGCGTAAAGCGCAGTATGAATGAAAAGAGAGAGATTACGATGAAGTATAATAGTATATAACATCGTACTTTACGATATATAAAATAATTAGCGTTAAGTACGTAAAACAATGTAAAACAGCTTGTATATACAGGATGAAGTTCATAAAACGAGTGAGTATTTTCTTGGAAATACTAAAAGTTTGATAATATTTTTAATATTTTTGAAAATATATACTCATCATGACTTGAACACTTTATCCTGTAAATATATATCATTATTTTCATATTTATTTATCTCCGTATGTTTGACACATTCCTCGCGTCTCTCTGCAATTTTTAATTTTGTACGTTCGTCATACGCGAGTTCGTACGTTTTAGTATCGAATACGAAGATATCAATAAAATCAATGTAATCGCCCAAAAAAACAGAATAGTGCGGAATAAAAAACAAATCACTCCCAATCTCGCAAACCTCATATACCATACATTTCTATTCAGATAAAATCGCATAGAAATCTGTAAAGACGACTTAGATCAGCAGTAAGTAATGCTTATGTACCAAAATGGCAAATAAAATCCTTCGAAAGTAATCATTCCTTTTCAATTGTGTTTTAGGGACCGATCTTGTGGAAAGCTCCTCACCACGGATTCTTCTGGTCGATTCATCGTTGGGGAGGACTCTGTACCCATGCAATTATGGCAGCACGTCGATCCTGATGGTAAATTGCACTACTCGTTGGTGCCTGTATTGGACGACAAGAAAATGTTAGAACTTTCGAAAGAAATTATCGAAGAAAATCCCAACATCTCCCTAACATGCGTAAAAATGGAGACCGATGAAGAAGAGAATAACGTAAAAACCTACGTCGGCAGTTTGGTGCACTTATACAACTTTTACACGTGTGACAAGTGCAATATGAAGTTCCCTATGGAAAGTATGTTAAACAGGCACAAGATGTCCAACAAGTTGAACTCGTGGCTTCGTAGAAAACGACTGAACTCTAGACATCGACCGAAGGTATCTTCTGGAAAACAGATTAAACCGATGCAATCACAGAAACCAAGGAAGAAAAGGAGATACGGTTGCACATCCTGTGAGTTTATCTGTAGCGAGAGGTCCATGTTAAACGTTCATATTATAAAGAAACACAAGTCTGTAGTCAAAAAAGATTTAAAAATCGTGTGCATCATTTGTAACAGAAAATGTGGTACTCGGTCTAATTTGAAGAAACACATGGAGGAACACAGAGACCGGAAGACGACTTACTTCACGTGCAATAGTTGCAACTTCTTGTGTAAAAGAAGCGGCACTCTGATTTCTCATATAATGCTGAATCATCAGACGCTCAATAGCGAGGAAATCTCAAAGAGATGCAACGATAAACCTTCAGAGAAGGAAGAATCTAGAGGAACCTGTTTAAAGCAGCAAGATAAGGACAGTTCGACTGTCTCAAGCACGCCATTCGAGTTTGAATGCAAGAATGAACCTTCAGTGGCCACTCGCGCAAGCAAGAAACAAAGTAAAAAGTCTGTCGAGGAACAATGCAATCTGTGTGACTTTAAATGTGCAAAGAAAAGTACGCTATACTCGCATAAGCGACAGCATAAGATGGACATCAGCGAAGAATACTCGTGTAACGAATGTTCATTTAAGACTTATAAAAAATCGTCTTTATACTCGCATATAAAAAGGAAGCATAAGGTACCAAAATCTTGCACGTCCGATGGTCAACCGCAATTATTTTATTGCACTCAATGTGACTATAAGAATAAGAATAAATACGAACTAAAAGTACACGTGGCCAGGAAGCATACGGATGATTTTAAATTTTCTTGCGAGACTTGTGGAAAGAAATTCAAAGTAAAAGGCGATTTAACGAATCACATACGTTTCAGTCATAAAGAACAACCGGTTATCTGTGATGTTTGCGGAAAAACGTGCCTGAACAGCAACTCGTTGTACGTACACCAGAAATTTGCGCATTATAAAGCCAAATACGAGTGTCAAGTATGTAAAAGGAGAATGGTCACTCAAGAAAATTTGAACGAGCATATGATCCGACAGCACGAGAAGAGGGAGAACGTGGTTTGCGAAGAATGTGGCAAGACGTTCTCCAGAAACAGTAGATTAAAGGTACACATGAGGATCCACACTGGTGACAAACCCTACACTTGTACCATATGCAACAAATCGTTTGCACGCAGAACAGCGTTGAAGCAACATTTGTTAATTCATACTGGCATCAGGCCATACGTTTGCGATATTTGCGGCAAAGCATTCACGCAGAAGCCTGGATTGATCAGTCATAGAAAATCTCATCCTGGATCGCATCCTCCGCTTCCAAGAGTGTTGATCGACCATATATTAAACGATGTGATGAATAATTGAGACTGTTAATTGTATAAACAATTGAAGTGGATCGTTTAAGGGCGAAGCCTGGATTGAGAACTGATTTACAGCGAACAGTCTCGTGCAATTAACGCTTTATGATTTATGTTATTATTAGAGATTATACCTTTGCGATCTTTCACGTTGAATTGGATTTCACATTCTGTTTTATTGGATATTTTTCATTTCTAAGAGAGGAGTAGCAGAAAGTGTGTTTTTCGCTTCTTTCCGATCATAGAGTCAGTATTTATCTAAAGAGAAAATGGTACAGGTATTTATATAATGGCGTAAAATATATAAAAATTTTTCTATTAAAGATTAAAGTAAAATTTTTCCATTAAAAAGATAAAAATTAACATTGCTAAAAATTTTCTCAAACTAAAGATTTCATCTCTTGTACCATTTTATCCTCGTGTAAAACATTCTATTTTATTACTATTCAATTTAATGGAAACACCCGTTATCCTCCACGTTATCTCTCAACTGTATTATTCAAAAATTGATCGGTTTGATCGAACACTTTTGTCTCCCAATTAGTTCATACAGTGAAGATTCTACTGTATTTCAACAACAGTACACGTTACTTTTTATAAAAGTATGAAAATAAATTAAATTTATTTTAAATGCGAGGCAAACCAGTGGACCGCAAAGAGTCAAAGAACAATGTCAAAAGTTAAGTTACTCGTAAGATATTACGCGTATACGATAGCTTACCGCCTATGTTATTTTTATAATTTGCTAGCGTTATTATGACACGCTATGGAGATTTAAAATTTCCAGAAAGAGAATCTCTATGAAATTAACTGTTTTTGTATGCAGCGCATACAATTCATCTTCTCTTGCGTTTGTAGTACGCACTGCGTTGCATCCTCATTTTTGAAAGATTATATGTTTGGAATATTGGAATTATCTCCACTCCTATTTAACATATCGAGACGTTTAAAAATGCATTTCCAAACGATTGTTTAAATTTTTGTTTAAATTCTAATCATCCGAATTAAATTATTTGTAAAAAAAATACTATTTTATATTAAAATTGTTATTGGGCAATTTCGTTCATTTGTAACACTCCGAATATATATATATATACCTTGCATATCTGTAAAATACATCATACTGCAAGATCTTTTTTTTATATATATATATATATAATATATCCGAGATTGAATCGAGTCTCTCATAGTGTTATATTCAACAATGATATTCATTAATCTTCATTACAGTTTCATTACAGCGAAATGTTTACTAACCGACCAATGAAGTTCTTCTATTTTCGCTTGACTAATTTCCTGTAATTTAACCATAATTACACAGCAATTGGACAATTTGTCTGCAATTGTAAGTCTGGCACGTTTCTTCTTCCTTCGTTTGTGAGAACTTTATCTTAGATTCATGTATGTGGACAAGTATAATTTCCAGTTATTTAACTGCAATGACAAAAATCCTCACATGTTCTCGTGTGTTGAAGTTTCACTTGTAATAATGTAAAAAGCAGGCGAATATTTCCGAGTTGTCGACAAAATAATTCGTTTGTCAAGTAACTGACTGTTCTGTAATTTTCAGGATTCTGAATGGGGATGGACGTTTTATATACGGCAAGGAATCAATTCCGATGCAAGCGTGGCAAGTAGTCGACGTTGAGGGTTGCCTGTACTATGCCTTCCTTCCAGCAAATCCATCAAAACTCTCAGAATGTGAAAAAACAGTCGCAAAACCAACAGATGATACCCTAAAGAACAATGATGACGCGGAAGAAATTTTTATGATTCCAGCTGATAACGAGGCAAGCGACAATCTATCCCCTATTAAAATAAAAAAGGAAGATATGGACGATGTTTCATCGACGAACGAAGATCACTATGACGACACCAATGTCTATGCTTGCGAAGAGTGTAACATCTGTTTTCCGGTGATGCAGATGCTAAAACGACACAGAAACGCTGTTCACGAACAAGCCCAGCGCTACAAGTGCAAAGTCTGTTTCAAAATATGTCGCAGTCTGGTCGCCTTCAAGATGCATGTCGCTTTGGAGCACAAAACTGAAGAGGCAGAAGCAAAGGATGTCGAAAGTCTAACGTATGCCTGCAACTTCTGCAACTACGAAAGTACAAACAAATCTACGCTTCATTCTCACATTAGTAGAAAACACTCGACCAAACGTATAGGTAGACGACAAAATAGCTATAGGTACTCTACAGAACCTGAAGAGTACTCTTGCGACGTATGCGAATTTAAATGCCAGAATAGACGTAGATTAAAGGAACATTTAGAACGTAAGCACGCGTCAGAGTATAAATACGATTGCGAATATTGTGGCAAAAAGTTCAAAGTCAAAGGCGACATGAGGTTACACATACGTTTTAAACACAAAGAAGGACCCATAGTTTGCGACGTGTGTGGGAAAACGTGCTCGAATAGTAACTCTCTGTATGTGCACCAGAAGTGGGCACATTTCAAACCAAAGTACGAGTGTGAAATTTGCAAAAGACGTATGGTCACTCAAGAGAATCTCGATCAACACATTTTGCTGCAACACGAGAGACGGGAGAGTTTCGTGTGTGAAGAATGTGGAAAATCATTCACAGAGAATCATCGATTAAAACAACACATGATGACGCATACTGGGGACAGACCTTACGATTGCCACATATGTGGTAAAGCTTTTGCGCGTCGCACGGCTTACAGGCAACACTTGCTTATTCATACGGGTAAACGACCATATCTCTGTGATATTTGCGGTAAAACGTTCACGCAGAAGCCTGGCCTGATTTGTCACCGAAAATCACATCCTGGAGTGCATCCTCCATTGCCAGTGGTGCATATAGAACATATTCTTAGCGACTTTATGAAGAAAGAATGATTTTATCGTGGGAATAGACGCGTGTGTCGTGCACATTTAATGATGAACTGACGTTATAAAACATGGAAGTTGATCTTCTTAATCCAGCTATTTTTAAACTTACTACATACTTGATATTTCTTTGGAATGATCTAATTCGTTCCTCGTTCAAAGTCTAACATTACTCTCAGTGACTGAGTAATTTCTAAAGCTACAATTTGTATTTCCATGAATTGCAGATATCAAGTTACTTAATGCTTTATCAATTAATAATATTAGCGAGTGATTTATGATTTCTAATTTCAACTTCGTGTTAGAGTTTTTCCTATTTTCCTAATATTCCTAATATTCAAACCCGATTGAAATGGAAACTTTGAATTCAATTGAAATGGGGACCAGATTGAGGCATTAAAAATTCGACGGTTGTGGCAGAGTCAAATGGACTGGAAAAATGACTTTCTTGCAGAAGGATGTGAAGCAGTATGAATACCTGCTGTCAGAAATAGACTTTCCTCATGATCATCCTTCTGGAGGAATTATATACATATCTGGATTAAGAAAAAGATTCTCGTCATCGAAAAAGATGTTCATCATACCAGAAGATTTTATATTAGTTAATTAAATTAACTTCAATTTGTTGAATCAATTGTAAGATCAGTATAAAGCAAAAATCGATCTTCCTCGATTCGTTATTAACACGCTGTGTTATTAATTGTATTACATTCTTATTAATCGAGATGGAAAATTACGAAGGGGAAATCTTAAATTCTTAATTCCCAGTTAATTTTTCGCTTAACTTCAATTATCTAATTTTTATGGTTATGATTTTATTATAATCCGAACGTGAACGTCGATGTTTGTATTTTAATATTTTCAAACATTTATTTTCCCACGCTTTCATTCATTTTCGTGTACATACTCCATTCGTAAAAAAAATATATATATAGTTTTATACGATTCGTTTCTACCAGATTATGTGATTATTGTAGAAACGAATCATTTGGGGGAATGAATAACAAGATGCATTGTGAAATATATTGTATACAAGATGAGATTATAAAAATTTATTTTGAGCACAATCTCGTGGAAAATATATATTTTTCTTAACTATCGTACAAAGTTCTCTATAATTGTCTATCATTACCTAAAATAAAATAACAACTAATTTTTATTGTATTTGATTTATTTAAATAGAAAATAGATTCTATTTTCTTTCTTTAAATGAAATTATCTTCTACGCAGTGAACAGTGCGCGATTTCTATTATATGCAAATGTAAATGAACGTTGATTTACGTTGTTGGAGTTTTGGAAAATGTGAAACGATTGGCATGCCATCTTATCTCAGGTGAAATGAATTAAATTGCAGATAAGTATTGTATAAAATTTATTACAAGTATTAAACAATTTAACGTTGATTTAATTAAAGTTCATAAAATAGTTATAGGTAACTATATAAATAAGTTTCAAGGTACACGATGCTTTGACCAATGAGCTAATTTTAAATTTAATCGTACTTACGATTTTATGTTTCAGGAAATTCAGTACAACTATTTCGGGAAGCGGCAAGTTCATCTCTAACAATTAATCAATAATTGTGCATCCTTGAAGTGCCATAAAGAGAAATAATTGCCTCTATTATGGATTTTTGCCACTTGATTACACCATCAATAATATAGTTAAAAATACATTGCATAATATCTTTGAAACATCTTCAACATGCGTTCAAACTATAAATTTCTTGAAATTTTTCTAGCATCCTTCGTTCTATTGATACAAAAATTGAATATCTCACAATGAATACAACGTTCAATAATGAATTCAATTTTTTTATATCAATGAAAATTTATTAGACATCTTTCCATTTGTTGGTTGAATCGCAATTTACATTCTTCGTGTTTACTATTTTATAAATCCTAAATGACGTTTCAAGAATTACAATGAAATTGAAAAGTGTAATTATATCTCACGAATTATTGTCAGCCATTTATAATCAACTATTTGTACCATTTTCCTGCTACATCGAATAAAAACATGAATCATCGTTATCATTATCCCCAAACAATAGAATAAATACCTACTACTGCTAATTTTACTATTTTCACATCAAACTCGTCGTGACTATTAACTTCGACTGTAAGTAATCATCGTCAGTAAGTACCATCCTTGTAGGACTCTAATAAACTTTAGCAATTTTCCTGTTTTAGGGACGGACTATCCCAATCAAATTCCATCTGCGTTTCAAAATTACCTACACCCGCCGGAAGAACCAAACAAGAAACAAACTCATCTCAAGAGGAGGACTCTAGGATCTTACCAGCCTGTGATATCTGTCAAAAACAATTCAAAAAGAAGTACTTATTAAAAAGGCACAAACTTACTCACGAAAATCGAAAGAAGAAAGACGTATCCTCAAAAGACGATTCTTTCATGGAACTAGTATCTCAAAAACAGGAAGCTTTATCATGCACAATCTGCGACTTCCGCTGTAACAAAAGATCCACAATGATTGCTCACTTGGTACAGAATCACGAAGATTCAGGCGAGAATAGATCAACCAGTAACAGGAAATTCGCCTGCATTATTTGTGGTCTTATCTGTTCTCGAAAGGAAACTTTGAGATCTCACTTTGTACGAAAACACACACAGCTTTATGAGTTCTCCTGTGAGCAATGCGGCAAGGAATTCAAGATCAAAGGTGATTTAACGACTCACATGAGACTGAATCACAAAGAACCTCCTGTGATATGCGACGTTTGTGGCAAAACTTGTAAAAACAGTCACAGCCTGTATACTCATCAGAAACACGCTCACTATAAAGCGAAATACGAGTGCCCGGTATGTCACAAGAGATTGGTGACCAAAGAGAACCTAGATCAGCATGTGTTGACTCAGCACGAAAAGAAAGAGAAGTCTGTCTGCGAAGAATGTGGGAAAACATTCTTTGAAAATCACGATTTCAGAAAACACATGAGGATACATACTGGGGATAAACCGTATAGCTGTTCTGTTTGTGCCAGAGCGTTTACCACTCATAGCAGTTTGAGTCAGCATTTACTGTTGCACACAGGAGAAAGGATTTATGTCTGCGACGTGTGTGGAAAATCGTTTGCTCAGAAGGCTGGTCTTATATGTCATAGAAAGATCCATTCTGGATCATTGCCTCCTCTTCCTGTCATGCATATCGATCACATTCTAAAAGATTTCATGAAGAAATGAAGAAAACTGTGTGTTAGATTTAACAAAGATTTTATGGGCTTCTTTATTTCACCGGGAATTACATCGAAGATTCACATCTTGAAGAAGTTGGTGAAGAAGCGAAGAAATCTTGTTATCCGAAAGCTGTGTTTTAGATTTAACCAAGACTTTATAGTTTTCCTTCTCTTCTTCTTTTATCGAGAATTGCACTTATTTCGAAGAAATGTCTCGAAGACTGATCTTGTTTTGTCAGCGAATAAGATTTAAGAGATTTACCACTGTTCAACGGTTTGATAATTTCTTACGAATGTTTTTTACTGCAAGTTGTTTATCGATGTTTCTCGAAAATTGTATGCATCGCACGATTTTTAACGTAGATGATATTGAAAAGAAAAAATGCTTAGCTTTAAGTTTTTAAGGCGATCTCGACTTTTTATGGAATTCAATCGTGTTCCTAATAGAGGATCTTATTACTGGACTGCGGAGTTTTACGCAAATTTATATTTTTTCGCACACTTAATTTATATTTCGACGAACTGGAAGAAAAATAGAACTTAAACAGAATTTTGTTCTACCTATTAAATATTACAACAAATACTCTATCTCGGATATTTTATGTATTATTATTGTACATACTTTTTTTTCTATAAAATTACCTATAAGTGCATAAAAATCTGCTATAACTACTATATAAAACGCTCAAAATTTTTGTTGTATTTTCTTACGTATTTTGCAACGTATCTCCGCGTACCCGAAATAAAGTAAATATAATTTCCCCACTGACGACGCGTATCGATTGTCGATTAATCCTCTCATGCTCTGCTTTACTCTGATCTCACTCTCTAACATTCTTCACGACTAATCTCCGAGTAGTACCTAAGCCAAACTGCAAAAACCTCTTTTTTTAAGTTTAATTATCTTTTTTACAAGCAATCTAACTCAAACCTTTTATCAGCGTTTTAAAAGTAACAAACGCGTGATGAACCTTTTAATCCGCGGGAAATTTGGCATACACTGCCATAAACGATAAGAATGAACGAACGAAACGCTTTTCGAAAGCTTGCAGTCCAACAAGCGACCGAGGTAGCCCGTTAATAACGCCACTGATCGATGATGTTTCAGATACGAGCTCGACCACCTCAACTCGCGCGGTATCTTTATCTACGACAAGGAATCGGTTGTGATGAAAAAATGGCAGATCCTGGAGTTCGACGGGAAGCCGTACTACGCGTTTGTACCTGAAGACGACACGCCACTGGCTGACGAAGATATTCCTGAACAGATAGATGAGATAGGACACGAGGATGAGAAACAGGACCTCGTCAAAGTCGAATGTCTTTACAACGAAGATGAACTACAGTACGATTCGACGGACGAAAAATTATACGAGGATGAAGATCTTTTAAACAGGAGTGCAGAGCACAAGGAAGAAGAAGATGTGAAACCGATAATTCTAAATGGCACAATTGACGAAGAGAACGATAAAACGATTGGAGATATTTATCAGGTCAAAGTTCAAGGTAGTATGGTCACTATAGAGAAGCTGACATCCGGTGACATTGAAGAGGCGAAGGAAGTGGTGGAGTATCAAGAAGTGGAACACGAAGAGCAAGAGGAGCAAGAGATGCAAGAAGTCTATAACGATCAAGAGCAGTTGGAACAGATAGATCAAGTAGATCCGGATGATCCAGATCAGATAGAACAAGTGGAATACTTGGAGGAAGAGATCTTGGAGTTGCCAAATAATCATGTGACACCAGTGAAGATGCGTAGGAAAATTTCCAGAAGTCCGGGCAGTGCACTGAAATGCAAACTTTGCTCGGAGATGTTCAGCTCGGCCATTTCGTTCAGGAAACACGTGGCATGGACGCACAAGAAGAAGGTGTGCATACAGGAAGATGGCGCGTATATCTGCGCGGTTTGCGATTACAGGACGCTTAAGAAGAGTCTTTTCGCGGCTCACTTGGAAAGAAAGCACGAAACTTGGTCTAGAAAACGACCCAATAGCATGTTATTCCCTTGCGCTGCCTGTGGCTTCGTGTGCAGATCGAAGCACTCGTTGCAATCGCACTTTATTAGAAAACACACCGATCGGTACGAGCATCAGTGCAAATTTTGTCCAAAGAAGTTCAAAGTGAAAGGCGATCTGACCAACCACATACGATTCCATCATAAAGAAAAACCGATTAACTGTCCCGTGTGTGGAAAATTATGTCAGAATACTGGCTCTCTTTACGTACACCAGAAATGGGCACATTTTAAACCCAAGTACGAGTGTCATATATGCAAACGACGCATGGTCACACAGGAAAATCTCGACCAACATCTGCTAACGCAGCACGAGAAAAGGGAGAAGATAGTATGCGCCGAATGCGGAAAAACGTTCACCAAAAAAGATTCTTTTAAAAGGCACATGGCAGTGCACACAGGATGCAAGCCACATTCCTGTCTAATCTGCAATAAACCATTCGCGAGGAGGTCTCAGCTGCGCCAACATTTGCTCATCCACACTGGGAAGAGGCCTTTTGTCTGCGACATTTGCGGGAAAGCGTTCACACAGAAGCCTGGTCTGATCTGTCATAGGAAAACTCATCCTGGACCTCATCCTCCTTTACCTGTGATGCCAATTGCGGATATCGTGAAAGAGTTCACCGAAGGTTACGTACAGGAGATAAACGCACGTGAAAACGAGGAGAGGATTGAGGAGGAAGCGTAGAATTGTTTCAAATTTGTTGATCTTTTGACTTAAGCAAGCGTTTCCTTTGATACTTAATCAACAAACGTTTCGGTCGCTAGGAAGATTATGCGATTCTGTTGAATTTCGCATATCGAGACAAATATTGCATAAGAGAATTTTGATTTTAAATGATAAAATATTAGACGAATAAGCTTCGATCATAGAGGGTCGTAGAATGTACGACGAAGTTTTCGTTTCTGCTCGTCGTTGAAGGATAAATTGCAAGTACGTTAATTAATTACACATTTTCTAGCGAATATTCGTTATATTATCGATAAACTAGCGCTGATGATTCTGCAGTAATACTCGTGTTCCTACGAATTGTATCGCGTTTCTTTGGAACCTCGGAAAATATTAACATATTTCAAATATTAAGATAATCTTAATGCAGGATATCAGTGATTTTTGATTCCCTGGTAATTCTTTGATATTCGTACCACAATTTAAAATTATGAATTTTTGAAAAAGTAATTATTAAGATAAGCATACTACTTTTCTTATTCGTGGATTATAAAATTTGTAAATTTTCGAATATGATTATCGATAACTAATCCTATATCATAATCGTTATTTCAGCGATTTTTAAAACGTAAAGATTTGTCAAACACTTTCATTCCCATATATTATTAACCTTTCGTTGCTCCCTATTTTCTGTTCTTTATTAACATCGTGGTACTTTTGGGTACATTTTCTCCATCCCGAAATTTTGTTCATGTCCTTGATTTTTAAAAATTCAAAGTTGACGAATAGTCGAAACGGACAGATTTTTTTATATAATATATAATTTTTTACATAAATTTTATGTAATAGCAATTTGAACACTGTCGAGACATTCGAACGAAAGTGAAATTTCGTTTGCATCTAAAAGGACTAAAAGGAGGGTTAATATTATTAATGAAAAAATTAGTACAGAGTTAACTGTATAAGTTGTATAAAATTGTAATCATTGTTTGCGATCAACTGTATGCTTCAACAACGAGTAAGAGCAATATTTTCTCACCCTTGTTGTTCGACCCGATTGATCGAAACAACTGCAAGGTGCGAATGATAGAATGCCAGAATCGAGATTGGAAGATTAAAGACACTAGATCGATTAATAATTATTTTTAGACGTATCGCGTGTAACTATAAGTATAGAGATGTAAGATGTATAATATAATAACAGTCTTGTAAATTGAAGATTTAAGTGAACAAAAATGAAACGGAAGAGTATAAGCTTCCATTCTGAGTTTTCCTTTCAGTTTATTAAAAAGTCTAGAAGTCAGTCTTAATCGGCTTCTAATCATCAATATCATACTATATTTTAACTTAATTTTTAGTTGAACGAATATTTAATTGATTCAATTGTTTGAGAAAAATTATAACTCGTATTATTATTATTTGCATAAACATGCAGTAACGGAATAAACGTTTCCTGAGCTGGGTGTAAGAGAAATCGCATACTAATTATGTAACATCCATTAAAATATTAAATTTCCAATTAGCGAGCAGATAAAATGGCGTTACTTCGTCATTAACGATATCGAATAAAATTAAAAACTAACTACGCAAGAAGCGCTAGTTTCCTTTTGTTAATTATAATATGCTATGATTACGCTGAATTATAGCTTGCGTTATTTCAATACAGTGTGATAAATCGGTCAAATAAAAAAAGAAACTCGATCATGTTCCATCTCGTTGAAAGCTTTTTTCTTACGCATCGTATTAAAAACGAAGATATTTCACAATTCCTCGATGAACATCCTCGTGTTGTTTTAATGTATATCGTGAACCTTCGGTCGTCATTCACGCGAAGTCATTGATACGTTCGCGTTGTGATATGTCTTAATGACACTAATTCTATTCGCGAGAGCTAGTCCTCCTAAGAATAACTGTAATATAACGTAACACGGTAATATGCTCCGTTTCACTCGATATGTAAACGTAGTAACGTCCCTGCCTTCGTCGACCAGGTTGCTAGTAATTGTCCAAGGGACAAGCGTAAAATCCGTGAAAGAAAGGAAGCTCGCGCAGTAGAAAGCATGCCTACAACAGCTATTTTTCTAAAAATCAATAGCTTAGTCTAATACTTAAGGATGCGTATGCGCTGTGTATAGCTTTGAGTTTGAAATAAATATTTTTACTGAACCTGATCTCTTCGACTATCCCCGTAATAACGCTGGACGAGAAAAAAGAAATAAGCTTGGATAAGCTTGGATGAAGAAAAACTGTTATATCGTTCGATGTCCTTGTATCTAACAATTAACGATATTACGTAAAGCTTATAATATTGCTTTTTATACGTAAAATTTGTCAAAGCAGAGAAGAGAGTAAAAATATGGTATTCAAGTATACAAGATAAGTATATCTGATGTATTAAACGATCGCGTTGAAACGGTGAAATAATTTATATTATTTTTATACGTTTCCAGGCTACGACTGTTCTGGATCGCATTAGAAGAGCGAGAAGGTATGACGAATACAGATACTAGAATTATCTTCTAAGATTTTTATTTTTATAAAGAATATTCACAGAAAATTACGTTTAGGTTTCAGCGATTACTAAATCAATAAAATATGGTTGCTAAATATATAACACGTTTGAAAATAATGTTTCAGTGAAAACAATATATTCCAAAAATAAATAAGTTTTCAGAACGTATACATTTCTTGATTTACTCGGAAGAAAACATAATTTCAGAATTTTTAACGATAAGTTTCTAGCCATACGATATCCTACGGTTTCCTAGACCAAAGATAACACGATCTACTTAATTTTCTGTTTTAGAATCTTGGATCCTTTGAGCGAAGAATTCAAGACCGACTCGCAGGCTCACTTACCGTTAGAGCTCCCCGAGGTATACGAGAATTGGATCGACAAAGAAAACTTCGAGATTATGTCCGCTAGCCAAGAGGAAACCGCAGTATCTCTTCAAAACAATCCTGGCCAACAATCCAAAAAGAAAACCTTGACTCGTCTAGAATGCGACCACTGTCGACGGAAGTTCTTGAAGAAGAGTAACTTGGCGGAGCATTTGAAGAAACACAGACACAAGTGTTCAGACTGTCCGAAGACTTTCAGACTTCGTCGATACCTAGCTTCTCACATAGAGAAAATCCATCGACGTCAAGTGTACGATTGCAGTGTTTGCGAATACAAAAGCAATAACAAGGGAACACTGAAGAATCACTACATTCGTCTACATACGACTAATTACAATTTCGCTTGCGACACTTGTGGCAAACAATTCAAGATAAAGAAAGCATTGAACCATCACGTGAAACAAAATCATAGCGACGCGCCACCGATAGTGTGCGACGTTTGTGGCCACTTCAGCAAGAATCTTCATGCTCTCAAGGCTCATATGAAGTACAGACACTATAAGCCTGAGTTTATCTGCAGAATCTGCAGAAGAGGGATGACGACTCAAGAGAATTTGGAGCAACACTTAACCTGGCACGAGACCAGGGAAAAGGTACTGTGCCCCACGTGTGGAAAGAGATTTCGAGGTCGGGATTTGGACTCTCATATGCGAGTGCATACAGGAGTCAAGCCTTTTCCTTGTCCTGTTTGTGGAAAGACATTCAGAAGGCAGACTGCCCAAGAGCAGCATGTTCTCATTCATACGGGAAAGAGACCGTATATTTGCGATATCTGTGGGCAAGCGTTTGCTCAGAAACCTGGGCTGATTTGCCATAGGAAGCGCCATCCTGGACCTCTGCCTCCATTGCCTGTCGTATCCATCAAGAATATCGTCACGGAGTTCACTAAGGAATACACTATGAAGAATACGATTATTAAAATTGAATAAATGGGTAATTCGAATGAGCGAGGTTGCAAGAGGTTTGGGATTGATGTAAAGAAAAGCTGTGAATAACTACGTTAAATCATTCAGGGTCAAACGATGAAATAATACGCAAAAAATGCGTAGATCAGCATCGTTGGAATAGTAGCAAGTCGCAAGCACGCAATAAATTTCTATGATTTAAAGAAATTATAGTTTAATATAGTATCACAAATTCTCAATTTCTTTAAATTTCAGGAAATTATAGATCTAGGGTCCAGGTGCAATATTGCAATCCTTCCTCGCAAACAGTATTCTTACAAAAGCAGAATTTTACATTTTATCGTGAATGGATTGAATTTTACTGGTCCTTAATGAGTTAATAGGATAGCGAATGGATTATTGAAGAGTTTATCGATACGTCTGAAAAATCTATTTTTGTTTCGAAGAAATATATGTAATTTGAATATTGAATCGGCGTACTTCACTCTTTTCATATATTTCATGTCGCTGATTGTTGGATATTATCGAATAAGCGAGGAATTTTATTCGTTTCGTTTTACTTATGTACAGAGCTTGAATTTACCTATTAATTCACGGTTTCTACGAATTTTTCACTATAAAACAGTGCATTTGTAATTTTACAAATTAAGCATAACGTACAATTTTACGGCATTTTTTTATAAGAAACTTTAATATTGCTTTTTAGGCTACCACTTTTGGATTGACATTTTTGTACTAAGAACGAGTATTTGGATTTTTATAAATATTTTTAAGATTTTTAAACAATACAGTTGTTTCTATCGTTTCTTTCTCGATGAAGCATGAATTTTTATATTTTAAAAATGTTTTCTACGAATGTTGTTTGTATTTCTTATTGTATTCCAAACTTTTTAATAAAACTGTGGTTAAATAAAACTTGTAAATTATAAATATCGTAGTATACTTCCTATAATATTATTTCATATTGAGAAAAATGTTAAGGAAAAAGTAAGTATGAAAAAATTTCCATTATAACAAATAAATATTTTTATCTTCGAACAACATATGATACAAAGAAAACTGACGAATTTTCATCAAAAATATTTCGAAAATACTTTACATTGAAATTCATATCGTGAGAAATCGAACGGTGTGATGAAAATTACACATTAATTACGATTGAATTACCTACAAAATACCTATCCTAGTATACACAAAATATTCCATTGCTTCATACAAAGATCTCTGCTCCTACGCAAAAATATTTCTAATCGAAACTTCGTGAAACGTTCATCTGCTAAAGATGTTTCAAGTAAGTAAGCTCTCCATATAGCAGCATTGTCAAAACCACCCTGTAGATACCAAAACCTAACAACTTTACTTCAATCTGTTTTAGTTCTCCTGCACTGGACCCTCTTAATGGTAGCGACACGAATCCTCTGGAAGAACCTTGTTTCATCAAAATAGAAAACTCGTACTCCTTGGCAAAAACGGAACGAAGGCGACAAAGGGAAAGAATCAGAAGAATGAACTTAAAAATTCGCACTGTAACATCCGTAGGTTGTACAACAAAAAAGTTGAAAATCGAACCAAGTCGAACCAATAAAATTGAAGCAAGAATCTCGAAAAAGCAAACTGAACCTCTACTGGAGTGTGACTTCTGTGGCAAACAGTTCAATCGGAAGTCGTTCCTAGCGTCGCACATGAAGCAACACAGACATCGCTGTAAAACTTGCAACCAAACATTCGGACTAAGAAAAGACTTGAAACAGCACTCGGAGCAAGTTCATGGTCCTGTACTATATCCGTGCAGTATCTGTGAATATAAAAGCAACAACAGGTGGACGTTGAAGGATCATTTCATTCGAAAGCACACCAGCAGGTTCGACTATTCGTGTGCAGTCTGTGGGAAACAATTCAAGATCAAGAACGACATGGTGCAGCACGCGAAGCAAATGCATAGCAACGCATCTCCAATTATTTGCACAGTTTGCGGTCACGCTTGCAAGAGCGTGCCTTCCTTGAAGTCTCACATGAAATACAAGCACTACAAGACTGCGTACCAGTGTAATTTGTGCAAACGTTGTATGACGACCCAGAAGAACCTGGAGCAACATCTGTTGTGGCACAAGAGGAAGGAGAAAGTGGTTTGCCAGACTTGTGGTAAGACTTTTGGTCAAAAGAGGGATCTGGACCTTCATTTGAGGATCCACGAAGGTATCAGGCCGTTCTCTTGCCCGGTTTGTGGCAAGAAGTTCCCGAGAAGAACTGCTCAGGAGCAACATATTCTGATACACACAGGTCAAAGACCGTATACTTGTGATATTTGTGGACAGAAGTTTGCGCAAAAACCGGGACTGATCTGTCACAGGAAGCGACATCCTGGACCTCTGCCACAGCTCCCTGTGATCTCCGTTAGAAAGATCATCGCAGATTTTACTCAGGGATTGAACGATGCCGCGATGGAGAAGAAGGAGAATTAGGTGAAGTGAGTGGAGTAACTGGAACGTTCGTGTGTTTTTGAACTTTGTGAATCTGTTCTTGTGGTTTTGAAGTTTATGTTGTCTGATGCTTCTAAGCGTAAATAGTGTTAATTTTCTGTTATTTCTAGATATAATGTGACTTGTTTTGATATTGATCATCATTACGTCTAGACTGTGAATGTCTATGAAATTTGTAAATGTAAAGAAATTTATTCCGTGTGTTAAATATTATGATGATTATTTTACTTTAAATATTTTACATATAAAGATATATATGCAAAAGCATATCGTGTATGTTTTGTATACATTTTGTAGATTTTTATATCCTTAAATTTACCAAAAATGTAGCAATATCCACAATCTAATAGTAATGGTACTTATAACGACTGAGTAGTGTAATTTGATTCTCGTTATGTTTGTATCCTTATATTTATTAAAATTCAACAAAGATAAGGAAAAGAAATATGCTTTTCCTTTTTCTTTCGAATAGTAAATCTATTGACAAGTAGCAAAATATTTTATTTGCTTCTGTGAGTATTTTAATTTTATTAGAAAGATATAATTTACATTTAGAAGCTACAGACAATATAAGTTTCTAAAGCATTAGTGTTAGATCGAAAGACAGTTATATAAGGGTGAAACGATCAATTAAAGTTTATATTGCGTCGAATAAGGTGTTATAGAGAAATTTTCACGAGACATTGTTTCAGAGGAGATTTAATTATTCGTTGTTTATTTTATTAATATTGATAGCACAATTTGTGTTAGATAATTTGACATTTAAAGTACTTCGTTCATGATGCAGACTTCAGTCTGTTTGTTCTCTACGTTGCGTACGAGCAACATTGTATTCTTAAATGTTATTAAGTGAGTAAACAATAGGTGTATTTGTTTATAGTAAATTTGTATACATTATAACTATGTCTTCCTTACAAGAAAAAAAACCGGAGCAGATTTATTTGTATTATCGATAACTACAAAAAAGTTCTTTTACCACGATTTAAACAATATTTGGTCACGAAAGGGTTGATTATAATTACATATTAAAACTATACTGTTTCTCAGATCATCTCGAATATTTATCACCTATAACTAAAAAATCAAACTCAAAAATTAAGACGTAAAAGAGTTTTGTAATTTTGAGGCGAAAACGTTCCACAAAGAATCAACATTAAAAAAACATTATCTTCAACGAAAAAAATGAATAATTCTCCGAGACTTAAATATTAAATGAATATTAATCACATATATTTATACGTTACAAAACTTTTGTAACAGAAAGTGTATGAAGCTTTATGTACATTTAATAATTGGTTATAAAACATTTAAAAACGATACGCATATATATCGTCTATTATTTCTTCTAATAAATTCCTACTTCAACTTACTAAAATTTGATTTTCTTAAAATAATATTCACATTTCATTTCCACAAAAAGAACAATTTTTCATATGTATAACATGT
Source organism: Bombus impatiens (assembly GCF_000188095.3). Lineage (NCBI taxonomy): Eukaryota > Metazoa > Arthropoda > Insecta > Hymenoptera > Apidae > Bombus > Bombus impatiens. The sequence continues at coordinate 287,995 of NT_176885.1, read as the reverse complement.
ACGAGATTCTCATAAAATTTCATTGCACACCATCGTATATCGGTAGGTATATAGTAAAACTTAACGAAGAACAACAAAAATCGTCACAGAAGAACATTCATTCTAAACAAATAAGTACTATAATAATTCCACGTAGTTGCACATTTATTCCTTCATTATCTAAATTACTTCGTGCACTTTATCGTTGTTTCTGTTTCAGATCGCGAAGAGCAATTTCTCGAGCAATTCACGAATGCATCAAATGTGGAGCCTGCTTCTGTCACATGAGGAAGCTGGTAGAACACCTGAAGAACCTCCATGGTATCGACAGAGCCTTCAGCTGCGACGAGTGCGGCAAAACTTTCAGAAGTCCCATGAACATAGCTCGTCACAAATTAATTCACACTGGTTTCAAAAGATTCGCTTGCGACTTATGCAACTATAGATCAAACCAAAAGTCAAACCTCGAGAGCCATCGTCGAAGACACACCAAAGACTATTCCTTTAAATGCGAACAATGTGAAAAAGGCTTCTTCCTGAGAACAGAATACTTAGAACATATAAATGTTCATACTAGGAAGCAATTGTACAAATGTGATCACTGTAGCAAGTCATACCCTTACAAGAAGAACCTGACAAATCACTTAAGAACGCATCATGCGAGTGTCTCGCAGTTAGAATTAAGAAATGACGCGACAAAGAAGCACGTGTGCACAATTTGCCTGGAGGGTTTCACGCGAAAATTGTTCTTGGAAAGGCACTTGAAGCAACGACACGGTTTGTACGAGAAAATGAAGCATTTATGCGATCTATGCGGGGCAGTGTTGTCTTCCAAGAGGAGGTTGATGGTGCATAGGCGGGGCCACGTTAACGAGAAGATCGTAAAATGCGTTTTATGCGACAAACAGTTCTCTAGCAAAGAAAACCTCGCTGTTCATCGGCGAGTGCACACTGGAGAGAAACCATACGGTTGCTCGCAGTGTGGAAGAAGGTTTACACAGAGGACTTCTTTGATATTACATCTTAGGTACCATTCCGGGGAAAGACCGTATCAATGCGCGGATTGTGGGAAGGGATTCGTTTCTGCGAGTTTCCTGAAGAAACATCGAAAGATTCATGAGAAAACTACGCAGCTCGAAACTTAATTGCGAACAAGATCGTCTAATAAAGAGATACGTGTGTGAGTTCGTAATTCTTTTTGTTATCAATGAAATTTGTTCGTTTTTAATAAAAGAATGATGATTCATACGAATAGAATCTTGTATTTTATTGAAAATCGTACTAGATGGTGATGGTGGATTTAGGTACGCGCATTTACAAAAGCATCGGAAGCTTCGTATTTTAATGTATGAATTTCAGTGTTGATTCTGATTATGAAACCATACATGATGCTTTCTGTAAATGTGTAGCTTTGTCAATGAAGGTTCCCTCATTCCAGCCACTGGGACAACGATCACGACGTGCTTAGCAGCTGCGAAGATTTCAGAATCAAGAACGAGGATATTCTTCTCGATCCTGGACAAAAGTGAGTTTTGTTAGATATTTTCTATGATCAGAATTAAATAAAGCAGTCTACGTTGTTACGCGTACATATATAAATTTCACACAATCATTTTGGCTACACGCAAGCAATTCAAATTGAAATAAAGGTTCATACACACAAATTCGAATAAAATCCATTTAAAAGACAAGAATCTTTTCCGATGACTTATTACAAAACTGGTCTATAAATAATTTCCTTAAAAGTAAAGATAAAAGAAATAACAATTGAATGATCATCGATTTTGATAAAATTCCTTGATGAATAAAAATAAATTAAAAAATGGAACGATTTTCAATGATCCCACGGAGACGATTTCGATTCTAAACTAAACCTTTCAGGTTCGAGGGGAACGAGAAAGTCTGCGAGCTTTGTCAAGAAAAATTCCACTTCGTAACCAGATTAGTAGCTCATCTGAGGATCGTTCACGGTATCCATAGACCCTTCAAATGTGTCACGTGTGGGAAGACATATCCGCAGCAGTTTATGCTAAACGCCCATGTGAAAAAATCTCACACTCCTAAAACGATCCCCTGCACTGAATGCAGTTTCATGGGGGTGAATGCGACTGATGTGGAAAGACATACGAAACGACACCATCGAGAAATGAAGTTCACCTGTGAGATCTGTAGCGAGAACTTCGTAGACAAGGATTCCTTGATGACACACACAGCTATGCATAACTTTATGCAGTTTCAACAATGTAACGCTTGTGGTACTACGTTCAACGACGCGTACAGGTATGATAATATTGTCCTATGACTTCATTCTAATATACAATCATTTTAATTCATAGTTACGCGAAGGCAACACTGTGGCGAGAATATATGAAGGCTACACATAGAGGATACGATAAGTTTATGTTGCAAGTCACTTGATGACTAATTAATTATGATTAGTCGAAAAGAGAGAAATATATTTATTTTAATTATAGATGATAAACTGAAAAAGTTTTATATAAAACCAAGAGAATAGCTAATCTCACGGTAATCGATATTTGCAAATTATATAAAAACAGATAGATAGCAAAAATATGCATTTGAAACTATAGTTGATAATGTATCTATTGAATTTTAAAATTACTTTAGAAAAGACAGAAGATATGACTTATCGTGTTTCTCTCCTGTACCCTTCATACGTAAGTGGGGAGAGTCCTTGTGCCAAATTCTCAACAAATCTGACTCTTCTCGAATTACGAAACACGTCATATATCTCAATACCTTAAATCATTAAAAGAATTTCGCAAAATCCTAATCTTTCAATTAATTAAATTAGAAAATGTTAGATAATCTCAATCTTCCGATTATCATGTAGAAAATTTCATAAAACCCTAATCTCTCAAATTAACGTAGCCTAAAGGAGCATAACCGTTTGTACCACTACGATCCAACAACGTTGATTCAAGAGAAGCTCGAAGCTGACAGTCCGCAGAACACCACGGAGCACAAATGCGACGTCTGTGGGAAGGTTTACAAGTACAAATCGGTCTTGAAACAACACAAAGTGAAAGCTCACGGTGACATGCCAAATTACGAAAGACGTCGATATTTATGCGCTCTTTGCGGGAAAGAATTAAAAACCGCAAAAGGTCTCGAAATTCACAATCGATCGCACACCGGCGAAAAGCCTTATACCTGCGAGGTGTGTGGCAAGTGTTTCGCCTGTGAAACATTGCTCAGGACTCATAATGTCACACACACTGGCGAGAGAAAGTATTCTTGCGACCAGTGTGGCAAAGCTTTCACGCAGAGATCCACGTTGGTCGTGCATAAACGTTATCATACCGGTGAACGACCGTATGTTTGTCCTCGATGTGGAAAAGGTTTCGTCACCAGGACTGTCCTGAACACTCACATGAAGTCCTGTCGTTGAGGCCGACCAGACGATTGTTCGATATGTGAGAAACATGTTTGAGACAGAATAGGGGCTTCCGGTTTTGTTGGAAAGAATCCGGTGCTCAAGGTAAGACTGGGACTATTTCTACAACTTTTATAAGGCGAAAGTGTCATTCTAATTATACAGGGTGGTTGGTAACTGGTGGTACAAGCGGAAAGGGGGTGATTCTACGCGAAAAAAGAAGTCGAAAATATACAATAAAAATTTTTCGTTTGAGGCTTTGTTTTCGAGAAAATCGACTTTGAATTTTCGCTCGGTACGCGTGCACTTTATCACGCCTTGTTATAACGGATCTCACTGTAGATTGTTGCCTAGATAGAAAAATAAAAAAAAAAATTTTTTTTAAATGTTTCTTCTATATTTTCGACTTCTTTTTTCGCGTAGAATCACCCCCTTTCCGCTTCTACCACCAATTACCAACCACCCTGTATATACTGCAGAGCAATAAGTATTAGGACTAATAGGTATTGGTACTTAATATCTGCTGATATTTATGATGCATTTGAATGTTTTTCTAGTTATCTTATATTAAATTATTTACCTCATTTGCGTCATTTGTGTTTCGTAATGTAGAGCAAAGTAAGACTTTCTTTGACTTTCTCGATGAATGTTATGCGTAGATGTCCTATTCGAGAATTTTAGTTTTACTTAAGGCTCATTTTTATATTAAAAAGATGGTATTTTTTATAGTTTAAATGCCAGCAATTTGAAGTTACGGTTATTCAAGATTGAGTCTTGGAGATATTCCTCAAACAGCTTACGTGAGAAAAGCCATTGTTCAAACATAAAATCGAAAATGTATTCGTATATTGTTTTTAAACTCGAAATTATATATAAATCTGCAACGATGGTAAAATTCTCGTAGTATATGTATTACTTGAAATACTACAAGTATTATACGTATTTCCACACACAATATTTAAATGTTCAAAATCGATTTTAATAGACCCAGTCTTAAATTGAAATATTTTAATTCCAAGATAATACGAATGGGGATTGCAGTATTAATTAGACAGAAAAGAAAAAAAACTACATTAGATGTTGAAAAGTCATAGTTCACAAGGAGCTTTAAAAGAACTCGTACAAAATAAAAATCAGTGCATGACAATAAATAATAAAAGAATCCAATATGATAGCGTCTAAGTGTACAAGAAACAGACCTGCGATCCCTAAAATATTAAATTCAATTTTGAAACTGTGTCAGGCATTCTGTCAATAAGAATAGCCGACATGTATCGTATTCCCGTTGTTTCTTATTTCTATTCATCGAGCAGATTGACACAGCTCGATCGTTTAATACTGGGAGACCCTTGTGCAATTTATGACCCTTGAGGTACTTTTAGAATACTCTCGTGAAATCAGGTCACCGTTTAAGGATATAGTCACCATTCATCTCAAGCGGATTAGCATCGAAATCGATCGCTTTTAAAGAAGGCAGCTTTTATCGTAGGTTCTTCTTATCGATGTAATTTACGTATATGTATATGCGTTCTTCTTTTATGTAAAAATTATGAAGGCAAATGTTCATGAAACAACGAAAATAACGATACGAATGATATTTGTATTTCTTAAGAAATTTTTACTCTTTTTAAGAGATGCTACTCTTAAGAAAATTTTAGAAACTTTTCTTTATAGATACATACACGTGTGTTTTTTAATGTGCAGAGTTAGCAAATGCTTGGAATCTCTGCGACCATAAAGCCGTCCTTGATACTAGTATTAAGGTGTAACAAGCCGTTTTTAACCTAGTTGCACTAGCAAAAGTATCGTGCTATATCGTGGATGTAAAGTATATCGATCGAAGGTCACAGGGAAAAATATGAAAGATCCTTTTTGTTTTGTTTCTTTACAGGGGAACAATTTTCGAATTTAAGAGCACTGCAAAAGGATATATTACATCACTAGATCTCGTTTTATTTTGTTTTGGTGTTAAATATGTATTTTTGTTGCATATCTGAATGTTTGAAAAATATATTTCCTTTCAACCACCGAGCACTTAAAAATCAGCTAAAATGGATTTGTCATATTTTTTCCTGCGTCCTCGATTAACATCATGCAAGATACGATTTTACGATGATTGTAAGAAAAATATTTTCTTCGTCGATAGTAGAACTCGTAGAATTCTTACTTAAAAGAAACACTTGGTTTAATCGATCAGAAGTCAATCATATAACAATCGATTTTTATCAATCGAAAAACAATAAAAATTCTTCAGCTATTAGTTACTCTCTGTTGTTCGATAAGAATATAATCCAACTAAAAATCGACGACTTACTCATCGATTATTAGTTGTATAAAAAAAGACCATCATGAAATTATGTGATATATTTAACATCTATTTAAACTTGTACTTTTTTATACACTTTTTTAAATACTTTTTATACATGTGCTGATTACGATCATTCATGCTGTACAAACAGCGAGACAATTTTTCCTAAATCCCGTTTATTAAAAGCTCTGGGATAATGCTAGCGAATACGAATTTTTTATTATTATTGACTGCTTCTAGATATTTCTATAAATTGTTACTGCCAGACTATTTTACAATGTCATATTTATTATTAAATTAACTCACCCGATAATACTGTCAATGATTTTGTATCGACAATAATAAAGCGAAAAAAATGATTTCACAACAGCGTAAGTTTATTATTCGATTCTCTGTTTCAGTTATTATTTAATAATTAATAATCCTCCGACATTGAAAGATTCAATAGTGTAGCACATATTATTTTACATAATAATAAAAGGTAAATTTAGTAATGAAAAGGAAATTCTGTGTACTGTAAAAATATTTAACAAACGACAAATGTCTATCGAAATAAATGCCAAAGATCAAAATAGAATCAAAAGGACAAAAAGAATAAATCGCAGAGAGATAGAGGGCATTGTTTTATTTTTTGGCTGTAATAATCAGAGATATGAGTGGGACAGATACCGGTGGACAGGTGGGAAATTAACATTTTAATAGAACACCAAAACCGAGGCTGGATCTTCGATACGAAAATCTACTCCTTGTTCCATCATTTTGTGATCGTAATGGTAGTTTATGTCGTTCAATATGGCACGATTTCGGGCATTAACATTACGTGGCTTCACGTGGATCGTACGAAAAACTATTTTATTTTTTTTTTAAACACGAATAATATTTTAATGCTGTGTTAACTCTTAAATGAAAATATACGATTTTAAAACTGAAATTGATTCTATTGAATAAATGTTTGGATTCTTACGCGTCTTGCTTTCAGCTTGAAGCTGACAGATGTCCCGCAGGGTATCAAGACTTCTTATTATACCGTCGTACTGTAATCTCGTTAGATGTTTACAACGTATCAGCATGGAGACCAGCAAATCGTCGAGCATCTCACGATTGTTTCTGAGTTGTAACATTACTTCAGCTGTAACGATATGGCCATTAATCGTAATTATTCTTATAACCAACAAATATCATATAAAATCGAATAATTAAAAATATTTTTCTGGAATCTTTAATTTCCTAATTCGGATTGAAAAATTACAGTAATAAAATTTAATGAAATTTACTAAGATATTTAATTTAATGGTTTATTTAATTTAGTAGATATTTAATTCGGTTTAATAAAATATAATTAAATTGTGGACATTTATGCAAATTCATATTTCTGCAAATATAATTAAGGAAACGGTCTTATAAACCACCTTGTATCTACATTTCCATATATTTTATATGTCATACGCTTTTTTGCGTCTTCGAATTTTCAACAAATGCATAAACATTCACGATCTAGTTTTAATCGTTCTATTTTTAATACAAGAGCTGCTGAACGATACTTTTGACATTTTCAAACCATTAAACACAGAAACAGTGGTTCGTTTCAATAATGTGTAGAGTTACACAATTGGAAGGGGACAATGGCCAAAGTACCGAGATTCAGCGAGCTTTATTGCGTCAGTTACCGCGTCAAGAAATAGACCATGCGAGATCCGCATGAGGAAACGTCTCGTGGACAGTGTTCAAAGCGTGTAGGATTTGGAAGAATTTATAATACCGAGCGTGTTGGTATAATGGGTAATAAGCAGTCCGACGGTGCTTCTGAAATTGCGAGATCTACTCTGATCCCACACGTGACCGCTGAACATTTGAAACCTAGCCAATGGCACACTGGGCAGCAGGAAGTAGCACATATCTTCGTAATGGGATATGTTAACTGAAAATCAAACTTAACAAGCTAAATTATGCATAGGATCACTCATTCTCGTCGATACATTGAGCGATTCTTTTAACATGATTTGTGTCTATATCGAAGCGTTTAATTACTTTTCAGAGCCGATCTTACCGATTCTTTTCCATTAAATATCCTTTTGCTATAGATATCTTCGTGCTTTCTAATATTTTATTTACATCTTTTACTTTTTACCATACCAATCGTCATTCTTTAGTAATGCAACAGAGTATCGATTTATTATCGGAACATCTATTACTGGAAGGAGCAATTATCAAAAAATTGATTAGCAGAAAATTCGTGAACGATCTCTTGTAAGGAAGATAGGAGAATAAAAATACAAATATAAAATACTGTTTGATTTTTAGTAAAAAAGAAAACTTTTGTTCTTATGCAATATTCATGTTTATAAAATATTTTGAGATAAATGATCTTCTCTCGGCTAAAAACATATAGCGGTTTCATTATCTGAACAGCGTATGATTAATCTAAATAATCAAGACTCTATTGTATTTTATTTACTTGAAACTCATTAACAAAATACATTTTCAAAGTCGTTGAAATTTCTATAATAGCTAATTGAATTAATTTAAAAATCTGATATTGGTTGCTTGATCGATCATTCATGTAAAGAAATCAATTCTGGAAATTTTCTTCGCGATCGTATCAAAAAATCATAAGAATCGCTTAATGCGAACAAAAGCATATAAAATATGGGCGACGAAATGTTTTAAAAAAACTTCAATAGCTAGGTAGAGTGGCGTAAAAGCAATCATCTATTTTTAAATCGAATTTCTCAAGCATAGTTGTACTTGATTTTAAATTGCTCGAAGCACAATGGAAGCCTTCGCAAATTACAAAATGTAATAACCGTGAAGCACCAGCTCGATATTGCCTCGACGTAGGCAGAAGGAAATCAATGATTACTTTTACGTCATTCTGTATCATATTGTACCTATAGTATAAGACACTGTGAGCTCAGGGCATACAAGCACTAAATTGTGCCAGGCTGTGTCAGTGATCGTGTGATGTCTGGAATCCGAATCTCTCACTGATATATGCAATGTCTTCAACACTCTCGGAGCTGCATTGGTCAATGCGTTTAGAGTTTGGTCGGATAGAGCTGGATAATCGAGCCTGAGTATCGTCAACGCGCGAAATCGGCCCAACAGACGCAGATATCTGTAAAATTTGGTTTATGACAAAGATTATACTTGTCAAAGTTAATGTTTTCTTTAATCATTTCGAAACTAGTAATAGTGTAACAGTATGACTCAAGATAATGTTTATGTACCAAGGTAAAGATAAGATCACCGAATTATTAGAATTTTTCTGATAACAATGAGATATACTGAGATACAGGATCTTATTAGAAATAGAATGAGATTAGCCATTTTTAATACTATCAGAGTGACAAGAAAAGAACACTTAAAGTTTGTCGTGGAAATTTTATAAATTTATAATAGTATAGATATATATTGTTTTATCAGGATATCATGATTAATTATTCTTATAAAATAACACGTCGACGTGATTACAGCTGATAACAGCAGTAGAGAAAATAATGATATTTTTAAATATTATTCACAAAGTATAAAAATTCATGACTTCATTCAATACAGTACTTCGGCGATGTAATTGACGTGGCACTGTCAGAAATTGTGTAATATAATAAATATCTGTGTTAATCTCTTTAAATTGAGACTAAGAAAATAATATGTCTCAAGGCAACTTTTATCTTAACTTCTTAGAAAGAAACTGGGTTCAAAGAAAATTTCATTTCGAAGAGATCAATGATATCAGAGTATCTTTTTATACTTTCTGGAAGAAACAATAATCGACAAGGATCATTTTTGTTATGAAACTCTCAATTCCTTTGAATAAAATGATAATTGCGAAGACATAGGTCGATCGATGGAGCTGCTTCACGTGCCTTGGATTGCTATGGGGCGCCTGCCATTCCCGAAACGCACCCCGAAGATCTAAATACGCCAGATGCTCGGTCGACCCTTTGGAAGCACTTGCGAGAAGTCGCAACACGTCGCTCACTCCTAGAGTCGCATTTAGCAGGCTTAGCGTTTCCAGATTGTGCTGACAGCTACGTACGTAAATGTTGATTACGTTAGTGAGGATCGATTAAGAAAAGTTGAGCAACCATGGCAATGGTTAGTGTAACATGGCAATGGTTAGTGTAACATGGCAATGGTGCATCAGAACTTAAATAAGGAATAAACCCAGCTTAGAACGTGAAAAAGGTATGTTTCAAATTTATGTAAATTAACCTTTTGTAGGTAAATATACCTTTTCACAGTGCATAGACAAATTGGATCATTTATATCCAAGAAAACTGTTCTTTTTTACTCTCCTAAGCTCTCATCGAATACAGTAAAAATTCAATAAAAACAAAGACTTGGAATTAAGAATACGAATGAAATATTGCAGTTTGCTTACGGAAGTTTACAATTATATTAATTCGAGTAAATTTTATAGAATAAAATCTATCAAGCTTCTAAGAAATAGGAAGGTAATTACAGTTTTTTGGAAATTTTTAAACTCTTTTTGTTCTATAATATTTCATTTTTGAAGGATGCGACATTGAATCTTTGTTTTCTGGAGAAAAACAATTCTTACACCTAGTAAGTGATTTATTTTTAGTATCTATCTAGATTTCTGATTAAATCCTCAGATGCAAGGCTGATTAATTACCCTAAAAAGTTTGCAAGAGCATACAACAGTTTGCTTCTATTTCCCCATTTACAAATGAAGATCCAATCGGTGAGTATCAGTTTCTTCAATTGGACGTTCTTGGCTCGTACAATCGTAAGAAAATCAGCGCCTGCCTCAGCTTGAATATTACGAGTTATGCGAGCTTCTCTTGGCAAGAGATACGGTCGTGACCAGGCGAGTTCTAAACTTCGCATATGCTGTCCATATTGTGCCTAAGCGAAACGTAATTATCATCGAATTTCGATAGATTAGATGCGATAAAACAAATTTCGTAATCGTATTTTTCTGATTTTAGTACTACTATCAATTCCTTTTAGGGTAAAAAGAATGTCAGATATGCAAATATAACCAAAAATTGTTATCGTTTTATCAAAAATAATCTTTATCTGTATTTTTAATTCTGTTTAACCCTTTCTAGGTCGATTTTCCTTTTAATTATGAATACAACAACATAATAATAAATAGAGCCTATAATACATTAAAATTTGAAAAAATGAATAGAATTTTTTAATTTATTAGTTCATTTAATTTTGTATTATTATTAACGCAATTACCAAAATGATCAAAATGATCAATGTGTAATTTCTCACAGAAATTTTGTAAATTCACAACGATGCATTTTTGTGGATTTGAATGATTATTTTTGTAAAATATATGGATAGGAAATCGTTCTTCTCCTTGCATTACATACTTTCTCGTTTACGATAGAATCCTATGTTGCAAAAGGTGTCAATGATTCCGAAAAGAATTAAAACAATTTAACGGTCGCTTTGAAAGTCTCATTAATTATTTGAAATGTATTGTTTCATTAATTTTGAAAGGGTTAAACACCGACGATTACTCTTCAAAAAACTCAAAATTTCAATTTCACACGTTCCATTAATGAATCGTGTGACTGTAGTATAAGAGAATGGATATTAGATATTTTATTTTTCACAAATGTTTGCATACGGCTAATTCTCCCGCCAAAGGGAAGTCACCACGCAGATCACGGTCGATGAAGACTGTGATGGAACGCCAAAGAACTGGCGATGAAAGTGCACGGTTCCATGGCCGACAGACTTGTGCAACATTGGCACGGTCTCCATGACCGAGGTGACTGAATATCTGCGTCAGTATCAGCTCCGGCAGCTGATCCCACATCTCCCAGTATCAGCTTGGCCCGTCTTCATCGCTACGTAGCTGGGGCAGCTGTCGCAACCTCGTCAAGTTCTCTTGTCCTGCTTCGCGATATCGATTCGATCGTCATTGAAAATTGTACGATCGATTAAGTCGAATTCATGAGATACTAAACGCTTGAATTTACATTCAAATAGATCTCGATTGTTATTAAAAATCGTACGATCAATTGAATCAAATTCGCGTGATATGAAACACTTGAATTTGCATTCAAATCGAACTTGATTATTTCTAAAAATCGTGAGATCCATTTATAGAGTGAAATATACGAAACATTAAATGGTTGAATTCAGGTTGAGTTAGTCAGGTTAAGTTGATCGTCTATTTTCAATAAATTTTGATTTAAAGTTGCTTGGAATTATGAAAGGAGAAAAAATGATAAAAAAAGTGTAGTAATATATATTTTAATAATCATAGAAATATTATGTGACCATGTTGCCGAGATCCTCGATGCAGAATATAATAAGAGGTATGACCAGTCCCAATTGAACTTTGCATTCTATAGATGAAATTAATAAATGTACGTGAGCTTCGTTACAATGATATCACGTTTCTTTTGTAGCTATTGAGCAACTGCTAAACGAGGACATTGAACAAGGATAAAATTCTTTTCTTGCTGCTACCTTATATTTTTTTTAATTTATCAAAACTTGGAATTTTAAAAAGCTGTCTTAAAAAGCTATTAATAGCTTACCACTTTGACATAATTGAATCGAATTGAATTAAAAAATCTTTTAATACTTGCTAGCGTTCTGCTCGTAGATCAACAGGAACATAGTAACTTTATGTAAGATCAAGGATCGTTTAAATCTGCTTTATAGGATAATATTTTATCTGCTCTATAGGATAGTAAATTTTCCCGCTTATTTGTTGCGGTAAATTTAGTATCAGAGAACGTCATGAGATGGCGTTGCGATAAGCGAGAAGTTGCATACGCAGTATGATTCATAATTAGTACAGGTCTATAGTGCATTCAGTGCACATGTACCGAGAAATATGTGGGATTGAATGTACAACATAAATTTACAACTACGCAGTGTCAAGGTCTAAACTGATGACAGATCGTAGTCACTGTCGTCACTGAAAAGCGATATTATATATCCCTTAAGAGAGAAATAAGTTCGCCAAATAGTTACATAATCGTATAATCTTGGTCTTTGACCCTCGGTTCTCGGTTCTAACCTGTCCACGTGCCGTCTTATTGTTAGCACGAATAAGACGAACTTTGCTCAACGTAACAAATTGTGAATTTGTTCCAACATTGACGAAACGTTGATTAGTAACGTTGAACTATAATATCGTCAGTTTGTTTAGAATACTACATGCGTCCGTAAAAAGACGGTTATTGACGCTGTTAAAACGCGAGAATGAAGGAAGAGGTAAATAACAAAGAGCTGGACAAGGATCACTGGAAGCTTGAGGCGCAAACCATTATCAACGACGTAAAACAGCATGTAACGGACATCAAAATATCAGAAAAATTACGAAATAACAATCATTTCCTCTACTTAAATTTGATTACATTAGAGGGCTTGAAGTTTTGCATAGAACTATCAAGTGCTGGTTTTACCATCGTTGGTAACGAACACGACGACACATCAAAGAGAGAAAGCGAGCACTACGAAACGCCCTACAGCTTGTTAAATTTCGTTAGCCCGCAATATAGAGATTCCTTTGGAAATTCGCTTGTTTATAAGCTTAAACAATTAAGTAACTCACAGTGAACAAATTTAATCAGAATTTTTTAATAGTGAAATGAAACAAAGTTAAATATAGATGAAAATAAAGTGCTAATTCCAATTGTTTGAATACACACACATACACACATCTTTCAACAATAAGCGTTTAAAATCTAAAATAAATTATGATTCTCGTCAAATGCGTTTTCTCTTTGCACAGCACTCATTCAATCCGAATCTAGCCGAAGATATCCGAGTGCACGGTAATTTGCAAGGAAAGTGTCGTACTCGATACATAATACCAAATCTTGGAACTTCCTTTTGGCATTATATGCGCATACATATACTACCAAGAAAGTTTTCTCTAGCTGACAAAATTGCATCCAATTATCTACTATTGTTGAATATAATACATTAAACAGAACTTGTAACATATACGATATATTATTCCTATTTTTAACTATTGGTACATAATTTCATTTAATATATAAATTACTTTCATTTGTCTTCAGTAAATATAAATACATTAATATAAATACATATCTAACACAACGAAAGAATCGGTACGAAAACAAGAATCTGATATAAAATAGACAAATTCATCATGTGATATTTAAATGAACTAAAGTAACTAGTGAAATTTATTTGATTACACTGTAATTAAAAACATATGTAAATAAAATCCATTAAACTTATATAAATGCGAAGTGACACGTATACTGCTAGATACGGTAGTGCAATACCAATCGCATCTCCATAGAAAATATCCCTAGGAGTCGAAAGATCAGTCGGTGCAAGTGGTAATATATCGGTTTTGTTTACCCCCTCCTCTACGTTCGTTGCTCTGTGTTCCGTTTGGCGTATTCCACTGTCGAGTTGTGAAGTAACGAAGCGGTTTCGCCGAATGTGTCGCACCGTGTGAGTGTTCCGTCATGCTCCTGAATGAGTTTACTGTCGATTAAGTGCCTAAAGACGAAAGAATGTATCACATTTGTTGATATTAGAGTGGCTAGTGCTACGATGTCGAATGGTGCACGATGACACGCCCGTGAAAAACGATAACAGAGCCTATTATTTGATTGACCAAAGAGACAATTGAGAAAAACGCAATACGCGAAAAGGAGCCCTGCTTTGTGTATTCCCAGTGTGACATTCGTTGAAATAAAAACCATGCTTCAACCAAGAGCTACATACATCAGGCGGTAAAGAAGGTGAGGGACGAAATATATTTCGGTAAATCGAATGTCGAAGAACCGCGGAAGAGCTTTGACAGGTCGTTTGTTTTTGTTCGATAGTCGTACCCCGTTTCTCAATATCAGCATGAAAGGGGTGGGACAATTACTTCCCATATCTCTTTTCAACCTATATAACCATGGACGATATCGTATGTGTGGAAATGAGTCGCGATAGTAACGTAATATCACAGGTCGCTAAATATTCGTCGATTCTTCTCTGACGTACATACATGCGTATTTTAAATCTTTACATGTTTCCACATTTTCTTTTCGTTCTAAATAAATATTGTATTTTTTCAATGAAGCTGTATTTGTTAAATAGGAAAATTTAACGAGACTCTCTGTGTTTCACGTATTTGACAATTACGCGAGGTGACATTGTTATTTTTGTCAGAAATTCTTAGTTTATATAAGAACCGTTGTGTATCGGAATTTGTGTTATTCGGTTCAGAAGATTTGAGTCGACATTTTCTTATTTTTGTTGCATTAGTTTTCTGCTATCTTACGATTTCCCTGAAAATTAAAGTATGCAATGTATGCATTTAAATTTTGATAGTATTTACCACTACATAAAATATTCTTGTAGAGTTAAAATAAAATAAAAGATCCTGTAATGGCTGCAACGTTTAATTTGTTTATAACATGATTTAATATAAAATTCTACATTTAATGTCTAATTATGTACACTTATGTATATCATGTTGTTTTGCGCTTTAATTATTACAAAGTACCATGAATAACATTTTTTAATGAATAGAATGAATATTTGTGCTAGATTGAATATGATTGATATTTATGAAATGGATAATGTGCCGATATTTTTTATTGTTTTACATTACACGTGTTTTTCCGCGTAATATGTTCGTCATACTTCGAAAGCAATGCCGATGTTCTAATTATGATAATCAAAATGATTCATCAGTTAAAGGATTGGATTAAAGGTGATAGAATGTGAAAGAAGTAACCGCATGTAATTTTTTTTCAGATGTTTTCTTAATCTCAAAATGAGTTTTGATGCTAGACAATGTTATTTTCTTCAAAATACATATTTTTGGGAACATTGTTAAAGTACAATATCAATATTTGATAATAACGTTTTTTTGATATTCAATAATCATTCAGTTTTATTTAGTATGTGCTTACTGTCAGAAAAGTAGGCCAGCAAATTTGTTACAAATGTTAATTAGATATGGATGACCTCTGTAATGACATGAATAAATTATAGCAAATATGAACTGCATCAGTGTTTGAACTAAACTTTCTATATATGTACTATTTTTGGATAACACATATAATTGACTGTACATACAGGATTTAGATTAGATAATATCACTCTTAGAGAAAATTGTAGCTCAAAATAGGTATATAGGGGTCAAGTAAAATAGAACTATTCTGTAGTGTATTCTTTCATTTTCTTCTAACATTGTGAATTTTTTTTTATTAATTTTCTATTTCAATAAACATCATTAGTTTCATGTAATTTTGTATTATATTGATTTATTAATTTACTTTGTCATATTTTCTTCGTATACATTTCATTTTGTTAGATCATATCATGAGAAATCTTATGATTAATATTGATAACATTTGATAAACATAGCTTTTCTTGATAATGAGAAATACTATGTTTATTTGAACGATAATAATGATTTCAGAATGAATGATGCACCCAGTCTTTTAGGGATTAATATATTTTAATTTCTTCATTTATTATATCTTTATTTACTGTTTAATAGTAATAATATTGAAAGTATCACTTATATTGATAAAGAGGAGATATATTTATTGATAGAGATATATTTTTACATATATATAGATTACATATACAACAAATTATTTAAGCTCATATATTAAGAAGATTTACAGTCTTACTAACACAGCTAGGTAATCATTTTTTCAGCAAAAGGAATGGCTAATTTGATGATAACTACGTCAAGTAAGAATAGTTCACGCAGTACATCACCTAACAGAGGAAATACATTGACCTCACCTCAACAATTTTCAGCTACTTTGGAACATATTTCAAAAGCACGTAATGCTTCACTGTAAGACCCAATTTTTTGTAGATATTAATATGTATGCTTACATAAATTAAGATTAAAACTTCTTATTTTTTTGTAGTATTTTACATGAAACTGAAACATTAAGCTTATGTTTCAATATGATATAATTAATGATACAATATTTTGTACTTACAAATAAGAAAAATAAGTTCCTAAAAAAAATAAATGAAAAATAAATAAAAGGAGCACAGTACAAAATTAATTTGACTTCGCAGTTCCCAAACAGGGGAGGGTAGTACAGGCAGTGGAAGTAGTGGTGGTGGAGGCAGCTTCAGCATGAAAGGTAGTAGGCAAAAATCACCAGGAACTGTGATTCGAGTAGATGCTATGGATGAACCAAATACCAATTTAATCACTGCCGAACAAGACGAGTTTGTGCCAAATATTCACCTACCAGCCGATGACGAAGGAGTATGTGTTTTATTATTATAAAATAATAATAATTAATAAATAAAAATAATTTCATTTTCAGAATGTTTGATACTTTTTAATGTACTGTAATGTAATTAATATTTTCATTTTTAAATAACACATTCATATTCATTTAAGTTCTAATAATTTATAACTCTAATAATGATATGTTATTATATTTAAAATTATTGTTAAAGTATTTAGATCAACAAAATCGATACCATTGTGTTTTTAAATGTTTATTACAGTAGTAAATATGATTGTATATGCTTATATAAAGTTACTTATGTAATGTGAAGTTACGGCATGTAATTACACTGTACTGTACTACAAGGTCATCAATCACTACTGTATAATCAGGGTTATAGGTTAAGAAATTAAGTACCTACTTGCATAATGTTGTAAGTGCCATCAAAGTTAGACTATCTCCACAGTTTCAGAGTGCAACCAAAGTACAAGTTAACAAACAATGTGCTCAAGGAAATGTGTTTTGTTAGTCATAATTTGTTTCTCTCTTAGGTTTGTGTATTTTAATATAACACTACATTTGTTTATAGGAACAATATCATGCAACACAATCGTTCCTATCAAATGGCTCCTCTGAATTAATAACTGATGATGTTGACTCTAACTCTGCTCGTGTTTGTCAAGCTATTGAGCATATCCAAAGTAAAATTGCTAAAACACGAGAACTTATAAGAATAGAACAAACCACACGTGATGGTAATTTTCAGCAATTATCAGTTAATTAGTATAGTGCTGAAGTGTTAAAACAATTATATGAATTATATGAAGGCCTTTATATAATCGCAATTTATGTCAGAGTATGTATTATAAATGTGAAATTTATCTAATGTCCTTTTTATTCCAGAAAATGTAAATGAATATCTAAAATTAGCTGCCAATGCAGACAAGCAGCAGCTTACTCGAATCAAAGCAGTATTTGAAAAGAAAAATCAAAAATCAGCGCACAGTATTTCTCAACTCCAAAAAAAATTGGATAGTTATACAAAAAAATTAAAACATTATGAATTAAATGGTGCACCTACAAGTCACAGACAACCCAGAGAAGTGCTTCGGGATATGGGACAAGGACTTAAGTAAGTATATTTTATCTTTTATCAACTGTCTGTACTGTATTTTAATTATGCAATAAGCAATCAAATCAGAAGTAGATATATATATATATATGGATTTTTTATTAGTGTGGCTGATATATTTAAATAATCATTAATAGATCTAAATCTGAATTAATTGATATAGATTTTTATTTATTTCTATTTTAGATATTTATTAAAATGTATATATTATATTAATAGTTTATAAAACATATTTTGATTGTACGTATTATAATGTATATTTTATAAAGATATGATGTATGTTATTCCTGTTGTTGCTGTATGTGCTTATGTGCTTATTTGAAAAAGTAAAAGTATTAAATTAAATTAAAAAACTAGTATTGCGTATTATAATTAATATGCTAAAATAAAAATTTTACACTGTAGTGACAAACGTGAAGAAGTGTTCTTTTAGTGTAATTTTTTTGTGTTCTTTTCTTCTTTTTATCCAATTTCTGTTTTGTTATCCTAAATATAGGGTATGACACTTTCATCTAATTTAAGATTCACTTCCAGAAACGTGGGTGGCAATATTAGGGTTGGAATCAGTGGTTTTTCAGGGTGAGTGTTGGTGTGAAAATAGACTGCAATGGTTTTTTAATCATTTCATCATAACATTTATTATTATAATTAAATTTTGACTATATTATCATTTTATAAAATAAATATGCAATGAATGAAGTACAACATTTATATATAGGTATATATTTATATATTTAAGCCAAGCACATTCAAATTTTAGTATGTTCATAAATATAAAACACAAATTTACATGTTTTAATGTATAAGATATTTTTATATAAATATAATAATTTTCCAAAGCCAATTTTTATAAAATTGGAATATTAAAGCTATTCCTGATTTTTATTTTTCTTATATGTTTCAGAAGTGTAATGTCCAAACCAAGAGAATTTGCACATTTAATAAAAAACAAATTTGGCAGTGCAGATAACATAAATACTTTATCTCGTGAGTAATTTTTATTACAAATTATTTTTTTAATTAATTAACACAATTTTGTCCAGATCTTATTTATTGTTTAATTTTTTAATAATATTTACTATGGAAAGTGTTAATTAAATCTTTGTGTTTTAAAAGCTATCACTAAGCACATATTGACCTATGCTAATAAATTGTGATACTACAAGCAATAGTATGCACGTTTCTTTTATTTAAAATACATATACATATATATGTAAATACACTATTAAAATCGTTATATTATTACTTTAGTTGCTAATATGTTCATTATCCCAGAAATATAAATTTTTATTTATCTGGAATAAGATGATAGTATATATACATATATATATATAGTAATATATAATGTATTGTAGTAATAGTACGATATCTTCTTACTCATTTCAACATTAAACAATAAATAATGTTTAATATTTTGCTGTCATGGCAGTTGAAAGTAGTAAGTAACATTTGGGCTAATTTTCTTACTATATCTGTTTTTTTATATGTAAATATATCATACGTGTCTTACTTTGTAAAATCTTAATAATTTTTAACACTATATCCTTTTTTGTTGTATATGATAAGGTACATAAATCTTATATATTTACACATTTGATGAATACCTACCAGATAAGCAAATTTGATGTGAGAATGTGTTTACATATTGTAAGCTTTATATTTTTATTACTACTTTGTGTTACTTAATAATTTTGCCTTGTCTTTAGTGGCTTTCACATATTCAGATGTTTGCTATTTTATATATTAGTTATCCAATACATCAGCAAGTATATTAAACACATATGTGGACATGAATTCAAAGAACAAAAATTATAAAGAAAAAACAATTTTTGTATTAGTTTACAAAACATTTTGTGACACATTATTGATGCATTTATATACAACAAAAATGTTTTTGAATTATCATTGACTGTATTTGAAAGATAGGAGTGTTGCAATACAAAAAAGCATACAAATTGATTAGTTATTAGCAAAGGCAGAATAGTTTGGTATTGGATAACATTCTAACTTGCGACGTCTGTGTCCCTGCAGATGGCTCAACTTTTTATGTAAACGATACACCGCGTGCAGGTAATGGAGATAACGCTAGTGTTGAAGATGAAAAGGCTCATCATGGATCAGCGACGCTGCCTGGTGGGTGTAGTTTGGGATCAACTCATAGTGCTGCGGCAATGAAATTTCCATCCGAAGAAGGATCCGAATGCTCTAGTGTTACAAGTGAAAGTGGACCTGGTAGTAGGGGGCAAGCACACACATGTCACAGTAGTAATAATGCTGCACTTAGTCTTAAATCTATTTTCTCTGAACTACAAGAACATAGAGAAAATTTGGAGAGAATGAAAGATAAATTAGAAGGTTTGAAGGTTTGTTTCTGATGATTTAAGAAATAAGTAATGAAACAGAACAAATAAAGAACAATAACATGTTTGTATACATCATAATTTTAAAATTAATTTTTTCCTTAAACAATTTTAGAGTTTGCAACAAGAAGTGACATATCTTTCCCATGCTTTGCAAGAGGAACGTTTTAGAAGCGAGCGTCTGGAGGAACAAATTAACGATTTAACTGAACTGCACCAAAATGAAGTAGAAAACTTGAAACAAACTATAACAGATATGGAAGAAAAAGTGCAATATCAAAGTGAAGATCGATTAAGGGACATACACGAAATGTTGGAGAGTTGCCAAACTAAAATTTGTAAAATGGAACATCAACAACAACAACATCAACAATATGTCACTTTAGAGGGTCTGGATAATAGCAATGCAAGGGCGTTGGTTGTAAAGCTCATAAACGTAGTATTAACTGTGTTGCAAGTTATTCTACTTCTTGTTGCAACAGGTGCTGGTATAATGATGCCTTTCCTTAGGACCAGGTACAGTTATTTCATATTGTAAAGTTATGTTTGAGTTTTATTTTTACAGGAAAATAATCTATTAAAACCAAAACAAAATATTGTACATTCCAGCTTAATTGCATAAGCTTTTTGAAGTAAATTTTGTTTACTTCAATATATATCATCTTTTTTTCTTTTTTTCATTTATAGTAAACAGATAACCATTACATTTTTTATCAGTTTATATTTCTGTTCCATCATGCTTGTTCCGTTTTCATTCACATACATTTCAATTCATACTTCATCACGTACATCGCCATCTGATTTTACTTTTGCGCACTCATTGTTTTATTTTGTTTTCGCATCTCTGTTGCAGTTGTACTAAGCCTCATTGTTTCATGTGCAGGGTGCGCATATTAACAACTACGTTTGTTGTATTGGGCATAGTATTTGTGCTCAAACAATGGCCTGAGGTTCACGACGTCGGCAGTCACCTCATGCGCCATCTTAAACAGACTCTCGCCGTCAAGTAGCATCGTAAGTAAATCATTATTATTTTTATGAAAATTTTACGAATTATAAACGTACTAGTAAAAAAATATGAAACAATATTTTATGTCCTTTAAGAAATCTATTTCATATAAAAAATTTAATGTTCTATTAATTTAGAGTATAAAAAATAACTTATTTTAGGGTGGTATACTTAAATTTACCATACCCTGTGATGAAGAAAAATTGTACACAATGATCAACATTTTGGACCCATTTATCAGTGCTGTAGTTTTGGAGCAATAATAGTAGGTATATGCGTAAATGACTTCATTTATATTTTAAATTTGATCATGTTCACTACTATTATATTGAATCAGACGAGTGATTAAATCTATTTGATACTGTTAATAGAATTACAATACACAAAACATATTTTGCTGTGCAGAAATGTTTCACTTAGGAAGAAGAGATTTAGTAGAAATAATAAACATAAAAATGTCTTTTGTCCCTTATGCAAATGTTATAAATTTATTTTGCGATATTTTTATCTTTATTTGACTAATTTTGCTAAAAAATAATACGTAATGATTATGATTTATGATAAGAAAATAAAAATTTCCATGAAACATGAAAGAGGCAGTAAATATGTAACGCTGTACACTATATTGCTTGATTACATACGGCACATTGTTAGAAGAATTTACTCTAATGTCATGCGATTAAGTTCATTTTTACACGAATCATCAATTAGCATGAAATTTAAAAAAAAAAAATATTGAACAAGCGAAAGTACTGATTAAAAGATAGAAAAGAAAATTGTTCTATCATTAGTGTCTGTGGGAGGTGTTACCACCATTTTTGGAATTATAGTTCGTACATTTGATATTCTAGTAAATTTAAATTTGTGTAAATTTATCAAAATGCACATTTTGAAATAAAATATTTATAATTACAATCGTCCAATTGCTAAACAATGATATAAATTAAGAAAGCAAGAGAACACTTAAATAACTGTAGATATTCTTCATGTCAAAATGTATAAAATATGTGATATATTCCTTAGTGTTGGCAATGAGGTGGGGTAATTTGATTCTTATATGTAAGTTACAAATTATACATTCATGAGAATACAAAAATGTAAAGGTGAATAGAAGTACTTTTAGAACACTTAACATCAAAAGAGGACCAACATGTTTCATTCCTCTTATTCTACATATAACGTTAATTTGTTTCACATATGATGTAAGAAGGATACACCTTTTGAAATAAATAGCATTAACTGTTATTTGTACTCTCACGAATGTTTTAAACCACCACAGACACAAGAATGCATACATATTATATTGAATATAAAGAAATGAACCATGACAGATGTTGAAATGAGAGAAAGACTGATGGACTACATCGCTGTTACAGTTGTGAGTAATTTAATATTTGTGGCAATTTTGTGTTGTTATTCATTTAAAAAAATGTTAAAACAGTAAAATGATTGAGAAAAAATTTTTTTTAAAGTGCAACGGTAATTACAAAATGGTACAATTATACAAAAAGAGATAATTCTTAAATTAATATAGGTGCTCAAATCTGTGAGTGTATAAAATATTTTGGTCTACATAATTTTTTGATTCTATTATCGCTACTTAATGGCGAAATATCATTTATTTCACTAATTTTCTAATTTTCATCTTTCTGCAAGCACAGTATCACGAAATATAAAGTTTCATAGCCTAATATTATTTTGTGAATATGTGACAAGTAAAGAAAGAAATTATTTTTCGATAATTATAATCTTTTTTATTGCTTAATACGTAAAATTCTCTTTATGTTTTATATAAATGCGTAGTTTCTAATTTGTATTAAGTTCATGCATTAGGATTTTTGTTATATGTTGGATTATGTACCGTTATCGTTTAGTTGACCTTGATAAGATATGAGAAATTGTTTTTAATTGACAAACAAAATCTGTAAATAAAATAATGTTTATGTAGCAATGTATTTTCTTTTTTTCTAGCCTGTTATTCGTGAGTACAACATCAAATTTCCGAACTTTTTTATTTAACGCCATAATTCTTTGAACTGCTATTTATATATGTATTATTGTCGCACCTCGTATTTTATTGTTATAATCACTGCTTTTGTAATATTTGTTCAACACAATTTTTATAGCTTTTATATATGTTCAATGCAAATACTGCCAAAAAATTTAACATGAAAGAAATTGATAATTTACGAGGGATATAAAAATTAAGTTAATTAAAATTTTATGTTTATATTAAAAACCGAAAAGACAAGGAAGTTTGATCGTGTATTTATAACTTGATCAGGCAAAATTTTGTATTTTAACGGACTGCGTATATTTTTTTCTTCAGATTCATTTTCTTCACAATTGTATTATAAAAATTTATTCAATTAAATTTATTCATAATTATAATAATGTTTCCTTCGAATAATCCTCTTGCGTTCCTAAAAATAACCGTTTCTTATGTCTATAAATTTATAAATACGTCGCTGTGACTATACTAAGTTTACATATAAGCGTAAAAGTTAAAAATCAGTTTTGGGATCAATATAATGATATATACAAAATTATAAAACAATTTTGTGTCTCCGTATTCTTGTACTAACTCTACATTTGCAAAAAGGAGTAAACAATTGCAACAATGATACATTACTGATATATTAAGTCTATTAGATTCGACGTTATATTGATTCTGCAAAAAGATTTCTAATTTTTTACGTTGTTTAAATCAGATTTTGACTAAAAATATATGTTTGTTATTGTATAAGTGACAACTAGACAAAATATATAGGGTGTTAGTGCGCTTATATATTACTATAATTACCACTATTGCGTAAATTTTCTTTCGAAGATTGTATGCTACTTATTGTTAATTATCAATATTTATCTTTATAGTAAAAAGTTCTGCCTATATGGATAAGCAAACGATCGAAAAACATAAAGTGCAAGAATTGTACGTCCGATTCCCTGTTTGTAGTTTCGTATTCAGTAAACGACACCCTATATGTATTGTATAGCTTTAGATCGTGGTGCTTTGTAAGATACACATATAATCCAATATTAGAGAACTTGTTGATATCATCGACCACTGATTTAACGAGGGCCCCTACCTGCACGCTTAATAAGGACATTTACATAATAATGTGTGGACGTAGCAGAAAAAGGAAGCGATTAAATTAATACAAAAGAAAGAAAAAATAAGGAAAGAAATTATAAATATTTGTATAAATAAAAAATTGCACACATGTCAAACAACGACGGACGTATTTTGTATCTTACAATGTTACATTTTTCTATGAGTTTTTCTTTTTATCGCGGCTATTTACAATTTTATATGTATTTTGTATCAAAAAGCTTCATGGAGTATCGTAAAGCATATGCTTAAATAAGTTGCGTAAAATGTTAATGTAATCCTGGAACTTGATAATCATTACTCACACTTCCCACAATTTTAGGGGCCCCCTATATATAGTATAGAAAGGAAAAAATAACGAAACAAATATATTGTCATCGATGCCTTGCATAGGTAGTTAATGTCAAATTATAGATTAAATATTTGTTGTCAATTGTAGGACGATGTAGGAAATAGGAACAGCGATTGTAATGGAAATTGTTAACACGCTAGACACATACACATGCATATATATGTATATTATGCATACACACGAGTGTACGTATGTAATAGCTGCATAACAGGTCAGTGTAATAATGTAGTTAAAGACAAAAATAAGTTTATGTCCATTTAAAAAAAAAAGATCAACGTACGCGCGTAATGCTCGTATTATGTTATTGCTGCTAAATTTTAAGCCCAATATCAATTTAGCAGCTCTTGTCATTAATATTATTATTTAATACCGTTTCGAAATAAAAAGAATTTTTAATAAAATTCATTTTTTTTATTACTTGGTTTAACCTTATTATTAACTAGATATTTAGAGGGTAAAAAGCAGATGACATGTTACTTTAAATATGTTACAACTAAAACAGTAATAAATAAAGAATATTAGTCACATGTATAGGTTTATAAAATTTAAAAATAAATTTTAAATCTGGTTGTAGAATTTTTTATATTTTTTCTGATAGGATTTGTCAATAATATTACAATCATCACAATTTTACAAATGTAATCATTTTATTGTTACATATCACAATTTCTACTATGTGTAGTGCTGAAAGCTTTTTTATTTAAAAGAAAACCGCAGAGATGCCACAGAAATATGCATGTGTTAAAGGTGATTATATATAACTTTACACTTTTGTTAAATTTAAGAAACTACATTGTTAATATGATATAACCACCATTCTATAGCATTTCCTTGCAGTAAAAATAGCTATCAGCCTTTAATTCGATAAATAATATTTTAATGTTTTACTAGTATCAATAAGAAAATATTTGACTTTCTTTATGATAATCATGTTTTATGTTATATAGCTAGTAAATGTGTCATTTTATTTTCTTTTTTTCATGACATTTATAACAATTTATAATGCACACACAATATAAAGAAAATTCTTATGTAATGATTCAAACGAGCCATTCTTCAATTTAGTATATCTTTAAATAAATAACATTTGTGTTATTTCATTGACAATGCATTGCATTTCTTAAAAATATGCTAAAAAATAAATTATAAATTAATTCATTTCAATTGTATATCATATGTCCATAATTTGAGCTTTGTTAGAATAAATGTAGATATTTAATCTTGGTATCATTTGATCGGAATTTGAGAAACTACATACTATACTATATAACCTTTTTAACATATGTCATTGAAAAAATGTATTATCACAAGCTAAAAATCAAGTCCTATAATGCACATACATTAACTGTAGAAGCTTGAAAATAATATTTATCTTTTACATGACTTAAACCTGACAGTATTTTATGGCTTGATTAACAATAATTATTAATCTTTGAAAGATTCCAGAGCAAAACAAACTGCAAATAAAAAAGTAGACAATTTGAAAACAGCAACATACTTCGGCAAAATACCAATATCGATATTTTAATGATAATGAAAATCATTTAATTTTTTCTTTACTTTCTATAGGTATACATGATTTTAGAAAACATTGTTATCCCTTGCAAAGAATCCTCGAAAATATATTCTTTGTATACAATTTTAACATATATGCTATAGTAAAGGAATACATTGTGGTGACTAATGCCGCTTCTTATAAAATGCAGACTCGATATTTCATTTCTTATCATGCGTTGTTTGTATCTATTTACTTTAACGTTTCCCGATTTTTAATCATGCGTTTCAATCTGCGGTAATTTGAATTCCTTCCTGGGAATCTCGGAGTACAATTTCTGCTGGTAAGATATTTTTTATTTCGTTTTGACGAGGAACTGGTTCATCTTTTTGCACGGGTGCTGTACCATGGTGTTTTTTTTTATGACACATCATGGTTGATCTCGATACAAATGTTTTGCCACATGCATCACATTCATACGGTCGCTCTCCGGTATGTAATCTTTTATGAATGGCCATAGGAGTGAACTGTGTGAATGTTTTACCACATACATCACATCTGTAAGGCCGTTCTCCGGTGTGCAATCTCCTATGACACCTTAACGCTGCCCTTCTGGCGAATACTTTACCGCACATATCGCATTTAAAGCTTTTTTCTCCCGTGTGCATTGTTGAATGAATTTTAAGATCGACTCTTGTTAAAAATCCTTTACCACAAACTTCACACAAATACGGCTTTTCACCTGTGTGAATGCGTAAATGAGTGTTCAGATAACTTTTACTAACAAACATTTTATTGCATACCACACATGGATACTGACGATTATCCATACCCGAATGTATTTTTTGATGACTTTTACAGAGTCCTTTGGTTATAAAACCTTTGCCACAAATTTCACATACATATGGTTTGACCCCGAGATGTCTATTTTGATGATCTAATAATGATTGTTTCGTTTTAAAATGTTGTCCACAAGTGTTGCATGGAAAAGGCTTTAAATCTGAATGTACTCTTTGGTGAAGAACAAGATAACTTTTAGATTGAAAACCTTTACCACATGTGGAGCAATTATAATCATATTGCCCTGTATGTGTAGCCGCATGTTGTGCAAGCCCAATTTTACTACGAAATGCTTTTTCACAAGTCACACACTGAAAAGGCTTTTCACCGGTATGTTTCCGCATATGTTCTTGTAATTTATAATTCGTCCTATACTGTTTACCACATTGAGTGCAAACTTTTGGAGTCCATTTCTGCCTTACTGTTGTTTGTTTTTTTTCTTCTATATTTACTTCATCTTGAGAAGACACTAATTCAGGTTCTGTGATTTGTTTTTCTTTGTCGATTGTTTTACTTTTATATACATCACATCTTTCCTTATGTACATTTAAGGCATCTACACTTGTAAAATATAAACCACAAGGACAACAGCAAAAATATTGTTCAAAATGTGCTATCATATTATTTGAACCTAATGTTGCTTCATTACAAAATGGACACACATACCAATGTGAACCTGTTTCATCAACTGTAGGATTATTTAATGCTGTTTCTAATAATGCATGTTTGGCTCTTTTTGTATATTCTACTAAAATTTCTGGACTTCCAGTTGTTATTTGACTCGTTGATGCCATAGTATTTGTTTGAGAAGTTGTATGCCTAGGAGTTTCACTTTCAACTACACGTGTTTCTTCTATATCACTACCAGTCTCTGGTTGAGCAGGAGCAAAATTCTCATGTGGTACCTATAGATTAAAATTATTTATCAAAGAAATTTGTATATTATTTATATTTCACTTCTATTTAAATAACTTACATTATCTTCAAGTACATTTGCAGGATCCTCTGTGGTTAATCTATCTCGCAACCTATGATATTCTTGTTTTATTGGTACTGATTCATACTTTACATTATCACAATAATGTACAATTGATTCTCGATTTTGATCTTCAGGATTTATTGAAGTAACATAATTTATTCCTAATTGACTCAAATGACCACTAACTGTTAAATTTCCAACTACAGTCATATCACCCTCCAAATGCATTGCTATTTGATGATTAGAAACCTGCAATACAAGAATATACACATTTAAGTTACATTTGAAGCATTATTGCATTCAGAAATAATTTTAAATGAAAATATTGTTGTAATAGATATAGTACAATTTATTTCAGCAAGCATATTAGGTTTATTTGTTCATTTACTTCTCGTATATGTTCATCCACCATTCTAGCTGTATCCCCATCTAAACAGTCGATACCAGTAACCTCAATATCTGTATCTTGTTGTCCTATTTCTTCTTGTGTAACAACTTGTTCGCCAGCTGCCAAATCTATTTCATCTATGACTTGCATAGTATGTATAGTAGGCTCTGCTGTTTCTTGGGGATTTACATGATTTTGTACGTTTTCCATATTATTTTGTATTCTGTCAATATTCCTCTGAATCCTCTTCATTTCTTCTACTTCTTCCAAATCCCTTTTTGATATACGAACAATCTCTTGCTTGGCAATTTCTTTTAACATTTCCATGAATACTGCCTCAGTATGTAAACATTTTTCACGAAAATCAAACAGCTGATCCAATTTATAAGCACACTCTTCGCATACCACTTTTGGTAATTGATCAGTCATAGACACCTAAAAATAATCAATTAACTGACAACACTAATATATTTATTTTTTAAAGAGTATACGAAATGCCATCACAATCTTCAATTTTTTAAAACAACTATCCAGTTAATTAAAGTTAATATATAGATTTCCCCTTATCATGAGGAGTTTGTGAAACCTTGCACCAATTTTCTTCCTCTATTTATAGTTAAATTAGAAAGAGGGGGTGAAGACAGAGCACTGAGGATTGCAGTGAAATTGCTACTGTTTGTGCATGATTTTACCTGCACTGGCAAACATGCGGCTATTTTCTTGTCAATGTTGCGCATCTGATCGCCGGCTTCGAAGATCGGTAATCCCATTAGAATACCCGTTTTGGTCGCACATAAACGACATAAATAATCAAATTCCTCGACGACGGCCATATCAACAGAATGAAGAGGATCGTTTTTTTGCCAGATTAAACGAAGTTACTTGAAGGACCGATCGGAACGATTTTACTTTAAGAAACCCAACAGCCAAGGTCTTTTACGTGATTTAAAAAACTTATGCCGTGCATTACGACATTCCCTAATTCGCCTCCTGCTGATCTTCAGTTGAAAACTTCTCTACTTTATAGATATGCATTATCCGGGGATATTTGTCAAGCGAGTCTGCGTTCACACCATCGGAGACAATCAGTCGTGGCATCCGTAGCGGGGGAATTAACTTGCGTTGCTCTCTTTTCATCTAAAAAGAATTTGTTTCGTAGGTGGCGCACTAAACAGCCAAAGACTGAAGCTTTTTTCAATCGACTAACGAGCTATCGAATATCGAGTTCATTTACTATTGCATTTTTGAATGATACTTATTTCAATAAATTTAACTAATTTACAGACATCTGCAATAATACTAAAAACAAGAATCTTTATACATATCGCATTTTAAAAAATTGTTATATAGTTGATAATTCATTAAATTATACATAACCTTATTAATACTGCTTCGTTATGGAAAAAGTTTCTATTTCAAATTTGATTTCAAATATATACTTTTATTAATTTATTAAAACTAAGATATACTAATAATCTTTTAAATGAGGGAGAATATATTAAATGTTTTTTTTTTAATATTATATTAAATATTGAAATATTTTGTAAAGAGAAATAAAGAAAATGTATTAACATAGTTATATGTATGATATAAATCTACGTTTTTATTAACTCTTTATTTAAATATAATAAAACAAAGTAAAATGATCAACGCCATTTTATTTTTTAATTACGTTGTAGGTTAAATATATGTCAGTTTCTATAATATTTGCAAACGTTAGTTTTTATTAATGATTTTTACATACTAGTATTTATTCATTACTCATTTACGAATGTATCGCTATATAAAAATGATTTACCTGAACTGCTAACAAAAATGGCGACAAGTAAATCGGGGAATCAACAAAAAATAAAATTAGCGATAGAACGAAATAATTTAGATGAAGGCATTGCCAGTGAGTATTTTTAATTATTTCTTGCATGAATTAATTATTATTTACTTTAAATGCTTATTATAAAATGTCACGAGTTTATTGTTTACATACTTAAATTTTAAGGTTAGGTGATGATTCCTTTATTTTAATCACCTTGATTAACCTATTCTAAGTAAAGATATACATTATTTTGGCATTTATGGACTTGACCTTACGTTAAATAAATTTAATCCTTTCAAAATATGTAATTTTTTTTTAAATATAGTTTCTAACTTAAAAATAATTAAAATACATTACGATTATTTTTTCTAATTACAGAAAAAGCTAAAATTATAAAAACAAATTCAGAAGCTCCACGATTGTGCCCTTATTTAGATACAATAAATCGCCAATTTTTAGACTTTGATTTTGAAAAACTATGTTCAGTATCATTGTCAAAAATTAATGTATATGCTTGTCTTGTATGTGGAAAGTACTTCCAAGGTAGAGGTACAAACACTCATGCATATACACATAGTGTAGCTGAAAGTCATCATGTTTTCTTAAATTTACATACATTAAAATTTTATTGTTTACCTGACAATTATGAAATAATTGGTAAGAAAATATTATTTGACTATTTTGTTTATATCAAAAGATAATGGTATTTCTTAATAAATAACTGTTACTCAGATTCATCATTGGATGACATAAAATATGTTTTAAATCCAACATTTGATAAAGCACAAATTGCACAATTAGATAAAAGTGATAAATTATCAAGAGCCATAGATGGATCGCTATATTCTCCTGGTATTGTGGGAATGAATAATATTAAAGCAAATGATTATTGTAATGTTATTTTACAAGTGAGTCAGTTTGAAATATTTAAATTTCTTTAATTCTATCTTATGAGATAATTATAAGAGTTCAATATTTTAGGCACTTTCTCATGTTACACCTTTAAGAGATTTTTTCTTAAGAGAATCTAATTATTCTCATGTCAAGAGGCCACCTGGAGACTCTTCTTATCTTTTAGTTCAACGATTTGGTGAATTAATGAGAAAATTATGGAATCCCCGTAATTTCAAAGCTCATGTCAGTCCACATGAAATGTTACAAGCTGTTGTTTTATGGAGTAAAAAGAGATTTCAATTTACTGAACAGGGTACAAATAAAATTATATTACAACAAGTAAATCACTTTTTTATTAATAACTTTTATATATTGAAAATTCAATTTTCAGGTGATCCAATCGATTTTCTTTCATGGTTTTTAAATGCCCTTCATTTAGCATTAAATGGTACAAAAAAGCGTGATTCTAGTATAGTGTATAAAACGTTTTTGGGTCATATGCGGATATATACACGAAAAATACCGCCACTTGAATTGGATGAAAGTCAAAGAAGTGAATTACTTCATACGGTAGAATATGGCGAAACTGTAACAGAAAGCCCATTTTTATATTTGACATGTGATCTTCCACCACCACCTCTTTTCAAAGACCAATTTACTGAAAATATTATTCCTCAAGTAAGTATCGAACTATAAGCTTTGATCATCACAGTATCAGAAAACTTATCTTTTTTTTTTATTATAGGTCAATTTGTACACATTATTGAATAAATTTAATGCTGTAACTGAGAAAGAGTATAAAACATATAAAGAAAATTTTATGAAGAGATTTGAAATAACAGAACTTCCTCCTTATCTCATACTTTATATAAAAGTAAGTATATAATGACGTATTAATATTATATGTTCATCTTTTATTTTATTTTTTTACAGAGGTTTACAAAGAACACATTCTTTGTGGAAAAAAATCCCACCATAGTTAATTTTCCAGTTAAGTACGTAACTTTTAATAATATTATTATATGACAATGTGAAAGAACTTAAAAATATATACTGCTTTCAGGAATGTAGATTTTGGAGATATTTTAACACCTGAAGTAAAACAAAGACATCCATTTACAACATATGATTTGGTAGCAAATATAGTTCACGATGGTGAACCTGGTCAAGGAACATATAGAGTTCACATTCTACATAGAGCAACTGGTCAGTGGTACGAGTTGCAGGATTTACACGTAACTCAAATTTTGCCACAAATGATAACATTAACTGAAGCATATATACAAGTATGTATTAACAACGAACATTTTGAATAATAGAGGGAAAATATACATATGTTTTTCTCTTTTTTCAGATTTATGAACTAAAAAATGATGTATATTCGGAAAATGGCAACAATTAAAGAAGAAGAACGATGTGATAGACGTAATTTTATAAATAAAATGTTTCAATTTTTCACTTTACCTTATTTTTTATTTCATAATATCCCTAATAAATCAAAGATAATAAATAATATAATAAGTTTAAAAACTGACGTAAAGATACAACACATGAAATAATTCACTACAATTTGTAATAATTTCTATATTTCAAAATCGCAGATAGTTTGTTAAAAGTTATACCTAAATTAAACATTTATCAGATTTTCTCGTGTCAATCATTTTATTAATAAGATTATCGTAAATTCGAATTTAGTAAAAAGAAAATTGTGATTGCTAAATCCTTTTTACATGTATATGTATAGCATCTAACACTACGGACCGCCGATCGTGTCGAAAGCTGCCGAACTTTGCCGAGAAGATCGGAAGTACAAACTGGAAGTACAGTCGTGACGATCGGTGGGGAGAATCGGGTTTGGTGGGGATCGGAGTGTCGCGCCGAAGCCAAAGCGAACCGGAGTAGAGTCACAGCCGGCCACGCGAGACGGTCATGAGCGAACGTTTTCTACGGTTCGCGGTTTTTTCATCGTTCTTTCGGTCGTGCTTTTTTTCCTTTTATTCGTAGTGTACCGGGACAACGTTTTTCGTATATCGTATCCAATCGCGTTAGTGATACTGACGTTTT
Organism: Bombus impatiens; assembly: GCF_000188095.3. Lineage (NCBI taxonomy): Eukaryota > Metazoa > Arthropoda > Insecta > Hymenoptera > Apidae > Bombus > Bombus impatiens. Next base: position 254,678 of record NT_176885.1, on the reverse strand, counting down.
TCTCTTCCTAGTCATATAGTCGATTGTCGCGAGTGATTTTTTTCTGTGTGTACATACATTGTGTTGGCTAGTGTGTTCTCAGCACGTGGATTATTGCTGGTGGGATCGACGTTTGCTTGAACGGTGAGTATCCTTTCTTGTTTCCATAAAAACTTTAAAAAAGTTCTTTAAGTTTCCTCGCGCATGAGTTATAGCTTACAAGATACATAGATTTACAAATATTCGTGAGACATAATCATTGGAAGATAGGATGTATGTTTAAGAACTTTCGAAAATTATAATAGTTTGTTAGCGGTAACGGTTTTGTAATATTTTGTGTGACCGACACTTGAGAATCTCTATTACCTTTAAAGCGTTCCCGCGTAAGGTTATATAGTGGATGCGTATTTGAAGAAACTGTTGTGGTGTTCTGACGAGTGGAACATCTACAAACCGAAATGCATACACTAGAAAAAATTTACTGTGGCTACTTTTATTTTCCAATGCAGTGTCTTTTTTTATCAGATTCTACATTTCATTTTCATAGTATGAAATTCTTATAGTCATATGAAAGTGAAATTAAATGATACGTACATAAATGGTATAATAAGTAAAATAGTACGAATACTCTTTATAGCTACTGTTTATACATATGTGATTGTTTTGATGTACTGAGTTAATTCGAATACGCATTCATTGTAACCATAGCCTAAGATTGTTTTGTATACAAACGCGTAGAAACTTATTTCACTATCAACATGTGGAAGACTCGAAAAATTGAAGCGGGATAAAAACGCGGGACCCACGTTTCGATGCTAATTCTCTTATGGCTCGGTTATTCTTGTACACATTGACCACGATTATTCCGATTTGTGTCGGCGTGTTGGCAATACACGCTACCTTCCAGTAACCGCCCCGAATACCTGTTTCATGCGAACCTCAAAAAAACTGTCTGATTGCGTGGCCTCCGTGGCGGAGGAGCGAGTTTGAACGTTCCTCGGTTAAAAAGAGGGGAGGTACGTTGACTCTCGAAGAAGCTGCGAGTTTCGGATTCCTAGCATCTCGCTTGGTAATCGTTGCATCGCGTAAACCAGTTTCCGCGTGCGAGAGGATCTTCGATGACATATTGAACGTACGTCATCGGCGTCGCGTATTATGTATGTGAGATTGCCGTTTTTCTCAACTTTGCGTTTTTTACATACCACAGGTAGTATCTATGTATGTTACTACGGACATAAAATATGTTAAATGTTGATTATTTTTTGTGTATTTGTAAATTAGGTAGAGTTTTATGATAAAGAGATTAACGTGGACGCGAAAGAAATATGGCGTCCGAGATCTTTGTACACATTGATGATTAATACCTAGATATTTTAAAATATTTTATATTTTGAAGGAATTTTACGATATAGCGAGTATGTCTGCTGTAAATATGATCTTGGATTTCGTTGTTAGAAAACGATATTTATTTTACGAATTAAACATTTAATCAATATTCGAATTTGGTACAGAAAAGGAGATAAGAAACGTTTATATGAACCCTTAGTAATAATTTTATCATAGAATGTTGTTAATCTACCAATTAAAAAATGGATTGTTATATCGAATACAAATACAACCAATTAGAGTAGGTAAAGAAATTCGTACGAAGAATATCAGATAGTGTCATTCATCGTCACAAAGATGGGGTATATTTCGAAAAATGAACGACAAGTCAAAAGAAGGGGCAAAAATCGCGACGATAATTAGGAGTTGGTAACAAAGGGCAGGAATTGCGCGATTTTCCTCGCGTATATGTAAACCAAAGGGCTGGATGGGAAATTCTGGAACTGCAGAGGATGTCAACGACATGACTGTGGAATGTTTTAAACGTGGGTAGTGTATTAAGCAGAAATACATATCGTATGATGCACCGTTTCGCTTTAAGATCTTCCCCTGACGCTCACGTTCTGCTATGCCTAATATTTCAACGTCTCCGTATTTTGTTAGAGCCGCGTATGTAGAGAGAAGAGCAAGAAACGCGCCCGTTCTTCTCTCATGTCGCTTTTTAAGTTCGTGTACTTCCCCGCGATCCGCTCATGGACGTAAAAACGTGTCAAGGATGGAGATCATGGTTGTATTCATCTACGAGAAACATCCTTGAGGCACTTAAATATCGATTGAGGATACAGGAGTGCGTTGTCAAATGCTTCCTGTCGAAGCTGTTAGAATATGCGTACTCGTAACACACCTAGTTCTTTGTTTCTTCCACGCACTATTTTATTCAGTTTGAAAATGTAGTGATATTTGAAGCATTTCTTTCTTCTCTCTTTCTCTCTCTCTCTCTCTCTCTATCTCTCTCTCTCTTTTTTAAGGAGCGTATATCAGTTTACTACTCTTATAGGAAATTTTATTGATATTTTTGAGAAGAGTTTATAAATTTAATTTATTGTTTTTGTAATAGTTAATAGTACGATATTGAAAATAAATTGGATTTAGATGGTTTTTACGAGGGTGGATTTATATATAAATATCACTTACACTAAATATTTTTGCGTTTGTATTAATTAATATTAACAAAGATTGTTAATGATTACTAGTGATAGCGAAGAGGAAATATTAGCTTTTTAATGAAACTAGTTTTAATTTATTTCCCTCCAAACTGGATTTACATTAACTTTTGGAAAAGGAATATTATTACATTTGTCCATCGATATTCTGTAGCATTCTGATGCAAAACAAGGTGATAGTTCTAATTTGGAAGCATTGATGGCTAATCTATGAATACATAATTGGAATGGTATTTAGTGACTTTTTTCCGAGTTTTTAAGTCCATAATGAAGTCGATTAGATAAAGGTATCTTCTCGTTTCTGGATAATTAAGCAGAACGATCGTATTTTTGGTAGTGATGGAAGATGTGGAGTATGCAGCTTAGCATGTTTTTACCGGCTTGAATCTTAAGCTTATTAGGATACTGACATTACTGTCGAGTATTCAGTCGCCTAAGGGCATATAGTCTTTTTTCTTCTGTAAGTTAGGCGAGACCGTTTAACACGTTTCCATACACGCGTATCGAGATACGTACGCGTAATCCATTCAGTATCGAAGAACAGGAAATATCGTGTATTTTACTCTGTATTAGTAGACTGTGGATATGGCTCTTGAAGCACATTATATAATACGTTAATTCGAAATAATGAATTATTGAACGTATAAAATTCCAAGGAAAACAGGATACTTCTTCTCGATACGATGTTTCTTAAATCTAAATTATATTTATCCTATTCCTTCCTAACTCTTTCAAGATTAAATTCTTTTTATCCTATGAGAAAAATTGTTTTTTCATCAATTATACATCATAGAAACATATATCTCGTGATTTTGTAAAGAAGGCATAGTGTACTACAACTCGAGATCAGTTTCGATCAGATCGAAAACAAATACATTCATCGGTTAGTTAATTAGTAATTTATTAAAGTTCAATGTTTCGTACGCGTAACATTCCCAGTTTAATTATACGCGTATAAGAGCGTAAAATATTATACAAGAATATTTGATACACATCTTGAACCGAGTTAGACAAAGATCCACAAGAGCAAGTGCAATACGAAACCGTGAAAGTTAAAGATTTGCAATCCAAGTGTGTGTAAGGTTCAAGACTATAACAGCGTAAAATAGTCCGTGAAAATATTTAGTTCGACATATATGAAAGTATAAATCGCTATTTTCAGTCTACAAAATCGTAAAATATTATACCTCGACTCTTATATCGAACCTGATCCAAGAAGAATCAACAACCAAAAACTTTCTATATCGTGGCGGAAAACTCGGGTGATAAGAGAGTCGCAATTACAGAAAGAAAGTTGGTGCCCGTAGGTATTAAACGAGGGATCTCTTCTTTTCCTCCATTCATCGACGGTTCACTACGAGAGGAGGCTACGATTGTTTTCCCTCGGTGCAGGAAGTCGCTCGCACGCGAAATAAATCTGCAAGTCGGAGAAAGTTGTGGGTTTTGTCGTTGCCTTCATCGTGGCATCCTGGTTCTCCGTTGGTCGTTGAATGTGGAGTATAATGTGACACAAAGAACGTAGCCCTCGTCGTTGCGTGCAGGTAGATAGAAGGGAGAAGAAACTGCACGAGGAACAGCAGGTGCCCAGCTGTTACGTTGTAACACCTATACGCATCTGCCTATAGGCGAACGATTAAGGCTACGATGGAGTTTGTCGTCGGTGAATTGGGTTACACTGGTCACGTCGCGCGAAGATTATGAGGTTCTGAGCCGCGGAGTACCCAGCAACTCCTCCGTATCTCGGAACAGTTAGAAGTCGATGGTCCGATTAGAATTCCACGCAGAACCCCGTATTATCGCCTGCCTGACCGTGACTCGAACGGAGTCTGCCTTTTGTGTTTTTACTATATCGTTATTTCATGGTGATTCTGTTACGCGTTTGTAGATTCCACGAGGTATTAAATATCCGTGCTAGATATAGTTTCGTAAAGGAGAATGACTGCTTAATCGTAGAAATTTTCTGCAGATTTTCGTACAACAGGCGTGACTCTATAGTAGAGTCTTTGGAGTTTTATAAAGATGTTTTTAGTAATTTTGCTATGAAGTTGTGCCAATATTTGCGCTAAGTATTATTTTACTATGCCGTAGATAACTGTTTAATTGAAGGAATTTTTCTTTTATATTTACACAATGGAGATGATGCTATAGTAGAGTTTTCAGGTTTTTTAAGGAAATTCTTAGTAGTTTCGCCACGAAAGAAATGTTTTTTCCTTTATTCACGAAGAAAGCTTTCACAGTTTTATTGGAATTAAAGAATTTTTGGTAATTATGTTATTATACCATCTGAATGTAAAGGAGTTAATTATTCGATGAGGGAAATATTAAATAGATGTGAAACTTTGCTCCTCTGAACGAAAATTTTCGTTAGTACTTTATTCACTGGACAAGAAATAGCAGTTCCAACCAAAAGTTGCCTATTAAGAACGTTAATTTGCACGCTTTGTGACGTAATCACGTTACGTGTATGCGGTACGCAAACGTTGAAAACGTTTTGATTCTCGTGAAAAGATACGAATACGTATTGTAGGAAGCACATGTTATCGTACCTAATATCTAGAGAATCTTCCATGCATAAATACCAAAGTCACACACGCGTATTGCACTGTTAAATGTTGCAAAATTATAACAAATAATCGTAGAACTATTTTTTGAACCAATGATTTAAGCGATTTTAATGAACGATTCTTCTTCAGAATTTGTGAAGAAGACTCCGATCTATTTAGCAGTTGACCAGTCTTTAATTAGAAATACTTACACTTATTTTAAACGTATGATTAGTTTCTTTACGATATATTTATGAAAATGTTAAGACATTTTCATCAGCTGCCGCTGCATTAGACTGCGTTAATCGTCATTGAAACTCGTTTTGCCAGCATTAAATCCGCAAATCTAAGGATGGCCGGTGTTTTCTGATACAACAGACGTGGAACAGCTTGTAATGGTCGACTGCTTCCTGATCTTTTGACACTTTCTTTTTGCGAGAAGAAAGTAATATTTGCCAAAGGATTTACGTCTTCCTTAATAGCGAATTGAAGCTGTGCAAAAGTAACCAGGAAATCATTTCATTAATCCCCCTTGAGAAATGCGCGTCGCTTAATGTACCATATAATAAATCGAAGTTCAATTAAACGAAGGCGAACATGCTTGTAAAGGGTAGTCAAAGATAAAAACTCTTAGAACTTCATGAAAAACTTTATAAGCATCCTTGTAAGATTTCATTTCATCTTATAAGAAATCCATAGAGAAACTGAAGATAAATTCCAATCTAGTCAATTGCAAAGAAACAAATACATTTTTCATGACTGTTGGCCATCGATAGCGTGAAACTTCTGTCTCAAAGGAAACAAAAAGAATGAGAAATGAAGAGAAACAGGTTCAAAGCCACTGTATAACGAAATAACGCGTTTGCGAGCGTCTCATTCGTTTCTTTCCAAGTTACACAGCTTTATTTCCTCTCGAATGATCGAGATCGAAGTTTGTTAGACAGTTTGCTATACACGAAGAGAATAGAGATTGCAACTTTGGAACGTCGTGGATAGATTTTCGAACGAAAGAATGTCGCTCGAAGGCAGTTTCGTTTTTCCGTATAGCTATCTGCGAATTCATTTGGAATTCGCGTATGTTACCTGCACGACGCTTCTCGCCCAGTTGACTAGCGTCCTAGAATCGCCCACAAACTGGGACAAACAAGCGCCTTTCGCAAATTTTGAAATCTAGGACGGCCGTCTAAAAGGAAAACTTCTTCTTTGATGGAGACCTCGCGCTGTTTTTGCATAAGAGAGAAACTGATTGGTTTTCGTTCGGGTAATAGCGACGTTAAACGAGCCAGACTCTTTGAACAGATGTTTTGGTATGCGAACAAGTGACGATAGAAACAACGGGGAAAGGTTGTTAGTGAAATTCGAAAAGCGAAGTGTGAATATTTACGGTTCTTCGATGCTACGTCATGCTAATTATGTTATAGATGAATCTTAATCCACGCTATAATCCTTATTATCTCTTCAAATAATTGTAAACTATCTTTTCTAAATAATATTAATTTTAAATAATTACATCAAGCTATCGAGGAGCCGTGAATAAATTTCTGACGAAGATAATTTTCTATTTTGCTGAAAATGGGAATGTACGATAGGATGAATAATAGAGTTTAACGGCACCTTGAATCAAGAAACTGAGATCGTATCAAGTACGTTAGGCCTGCGGGTCGCTTGTTTGCGTAATCTCTAAGTCGACGTTAGGATTCTGTAACAAGTTGTACAGGTGTTGAAAACATAGTGTTTATCCTAGTTTATACGTATAAAGTAGGATGTTGCAATTATACAATTCGAGGAAAAATCTCTTTGGTAACATCTTTCTTCTTTACGCTCGTAATATTTAAAATAGTATAGATATACAATATGAGATAAATTAAAAAGATTATGTAGAATATGAGAAAATTGGGCAGAGCGAGAACACGTATAAATAATTTGCTAAAAATTGTTTTCGGGCGAAGAACAATTTTTAATTAATAGTCGTAAAAATTTCGAGGACGGAAGCACTGCATATTATTTTTTTTTGAAGCGATATTACGTCTCTTTTTTAGCTCGACAGCAAACAGCGTATATTGCAGTGATTCATTCAGTTTTAACGATTGTCACTGATTAACCTCATTTAAGCTAATGACTTAATCATATGTATTTTAACGATGTATTGTAGCTGCACCTTCTTCGCTATCCGACAACTTCAAACAGTCATTTTTTCCAAGAAACAATATCGCTGAAAAAATAGTGGTTTCAAGCTTCGATTAAATTCTTCAACGTTCGCTTCGGGAGAAATATACGATGTAGAAACAATACGAACAATAGATCTCGTATTTTACCCTTAAAATAACATAGACAAATAAACAGAGAAACAAATATAAAAATTTCGTAGAATTTTAATCTTTGCGTAAGCTTTATCGGAAAATAGCAAGTACATCATTCATAACTTATATTTATTCGGAACTATTGTTACTTTCGAAATTTCTAGAATATCAACTTTTTTGAATAATCTATTCCAAAACTGCATGAAAATAGGAAAAGACGCGTTGTATTTTTTATTATCCTAATAGATCGCATACAAAAATAAGGAGACACAAAGAAGGATCGAATATTTCGTGTGCATTGTAAAACAATTACACGACACGCAAAGTACGTACCCCAACCTATATATATACATATTCACTGAAACGATAAAAAAGATAAGATCATTCAATAGCCTAAAAGGAATTAATTCTAAAAGCAAAAAAAAAAAACAAGAAGAAACTAAAATAAACTGTACGCAATCACGACTTCTGCCAAGAAAGTCGTGGCAAAGCGTGTCGACAAAAAAGACACTCGAGCGAGAACAACAGAACGATGCGAATAAACAGTCGACAGGTGGAAAAGCTGTAAGGGCGTTGTTGGCCCTGCCGGCGCGACGTGACGCGCACACTTTCGGCGCTCTTCTTTACGCGATGATTAGAAGCGGAAGGACACCGTCGTGACACGTGCAGATTGAATACAATGGTCACGGTGTACCCTCATTTACGTAATGCACTACGAGAAAGAGACAATGCCGTCTGGCGCTTCTCTCGTTTATGATTCGTTGCCCGGGAGACACGAAAAGAAAAATTACAGGGTGGTTCGTTGCCGTGTCGTTACCGCCTTTCGGACGTGAGATCTCGAGAGTTTCTCCATTTCTCTCGGTCCTTTGCCTCGTATACATATCCTTCCTCTCTTCTTTCAACGTGTTAACGCGTATTTGCCTTTTACAGAGTGCAAGAGATGGAAAGAGATTTAAATGCATCCTCGTAGTCGAGCGTGTAGGTGCAACCGCCAATGACTCGATTTCTCTGGAGACTGTTTTTCTTTTTCTAGCTTTTTTCTCGTCGTTTTCTTTTTTCTGTGGTCGTCTGATGCGTTGCTACGCCACCGACAAGCGGAAATCTGGTCGGCGGAATTGCAATTAATTAAAAAGTTAAACGGCTCTGATGATCGCACGCCGCTTCTAGCGCGCCTCTTTCGTGATAGTTATTACGATTTCTTTCTCTTTTACTTCTTCTTTTAACGAGCTCGCGTTGCCGGCTTCGGTAGACTTCCTTTTATTTTTCTACTTACGATTAAGTAGCTGCCGAACAATTAATCTTATTGCGATGAAATGGATGACAAGAATCACGCGATGTTGGAAGAATATTTGAACGAACGCTCTTTTTTAGCGAGATTTACCTTTTCTTTTTTTTGCAAGAGTAGTGGATTAGATATTATTGGTTTGTTACACGCTAAAAATATCGTTAGTTTTGGGATATCTTTAGAAATTAATCGTTTAATTAATTAATGACGAGCTAACATGAGAGTATACTCTTTCGTCTAATAAAATTATACTATAATATTTATTAAGAATAATATCACAGTTAAAAAATTGTATTAATCTTTTTTCTTCTTTTTAACAGTAAGGAATTTCTATAAACGGTACCTTATCGAAATGCTTTTATCGAAATGTAAATAATAAGACACGTTATTTTGATGTCTTTTAATACGCGTAATTTAAATTTATAAGCCGCTAATTTCACAAACCAATAACGGATCCTGCTTTTAATTATATTATTAATTTATTATTAATTTGTACATTTTCGTCAAATTCAAATTCATTATTACTATCTATAATTGACCAAAGTAAGTAACCTAATATTTATAAACGGTAGTGTATTATTTAATTGATCATTAATTTTTATTATGACGTCTGTGAATATTAGCATTAATAGATCCGTAAATGGAAACAGAACTTGATTTTTATTAATGTTTGACGTTAACGTTTAATGAAATTACGGCGTTAAAGCTAGTCTTAAAATAAACGCGTATCGTGTTGAGCATTTTGAATCAATGGTAATAACAAATTCTCTTCCATAAATGATGCGCGAGATGATGCTATTAGACGTTTGACGGGTGCACATTGCAGATGCATCGATTTTCTCTAAAATTGCTTTGCACCTGTACGATCGATAAATGACACTACATCCACGTGAGGTTACGAGGAAGTGCTTCCTCGAAGAAGAAAGGCGGAAGATTGACTTCTTCTTTCGTGACAGAAAATGGTCTGAATGAGACATCACGGAATGGAAAGGTCTGAGTGGCAAGGAATAAGAGACTTGTATGCGTGTGTATATGTAGTTTCAGCTATCGAAAAAGCGATCGTGCTTATTCTTTGGAACGAAAATCTCGTGATACAGTCAAATTTCCTGTCTCTGGTTGTTATGTAAAGGAACAATCGGAAGTGAATTTGCGCGAGTAGATATATGTTAGAATTTTTAAAAATAACCAAAGTAACGTCTAATTAGAATTCATGCGATATTTTTTTTTTAGTACAATAAAGAATGTCTCTCTTTTTTGGAGTGTTTGTGGGCTTTTTAATAATTTTTTAATTTAGTTCGACGAAATTCTGATTTCGTCTAAAAGTCCATCTATATCTATTTTTTATCATTGTTTAATTAATTGCGATTTGGAAAATTTTAGAGCGAATGATATTATCTATCAGGTTATTTCACGAGTAACATCGATTCGTCTAATTAATTCGATTAAAAAATTACCAAAAAGTGGAAGGAATAGTTCTCGTTATTCTTCAAAATAATATTTTTGTGTTTTAAAGTTTTAGATATAAGCATGACGTTACTTACGAAATGATTTAATATTATCCGTTTTTCATTAGAAATTTTACTTTCGTTAAAAAAACCCATCTGGCAAACGTTTGATAATAATAATTACACGTTATCTTTCAACTGTTACGTATGTTTAAACGATTTGAGTGAAACGCAATTGCGCTGGTTCGAAATACGAAACTCATAGTCTGGAAACTCTGGAGTGTTGATACTACGTCGTTTCTAGAAGCTATGTGTAATAGTTGGTCGAACAGTTTTTAATTTCGCTGAAACGGAAAAAAACTTGCCGTCTCTGATTGATTTTACTATAAAAACATCTAATAATACGACTTCCTTTCATCTTTTCGTTATATTTGAGAACGTATCTTGTTCATCTGTCGGTAGTCTCTTTGCTATGTGTAGCAAATAACAGGAAGGCGTACGTAGGGTTTCATATAGAATATGTATGTACGTAGTTTCCCATTGTGAATATAAATCTTTGTTACGAATTTATACGATGTCGGATCTCTTAGTATTTCTAGGTAACTAAATTTTCTTCATAAATATACATCGCTAGACAGCGTATAAATAACAGGAGAGACATAGCAGCAGGTGGAATGTTCTGTAAGGATTTTATTGTAAAAGTTTGTAGGGAGATATTATGCTTGTAACATTGGATTAGTGGCGAGTTATGAAATGTTAAATAGCTAGGATTCACCAATGTTTAACCATTTGTATCGTTGCCAGAAAATTAAACAGTCATTTTTATTTCGAATATTTCCTCCAGTATCTTCGAAGGAGATTAGCGACTTTTTAACAATTAGAATGCTTAATCTACGTTAAACTTGTACTTATTAAAATACAGTGCAAAGATGTCTGACAGATATCGAATAGCAGATACGAATACATAAAATTAGAAATGTCTCTTTTCTAACGATTTCATCGTTATGCTGATTGCTCTGTTAAATATACGATATTTTCAATTGTGACAATATTCAGTGCACTTTCATTTTTTAAAATTTAAAAATTGCATGCCTGATGTATGCATCTTTGAGAAGATGTATCTGGATTTATGTAGTTCAAAACGATTTGGACTTTATGAGGTACAAATTTAAATAGATTTGATTAGAGGCAACGCGTGAAATAAAAAAGTTGTATCTATAAATTCAAATTATTTAAAGATTAAGCGTACATTCACGTTACTACAGGTTTATTATTTTAGCGAGCGTTCGAAGTGTTAAGTATGCGGTTATTATGCGATATATGAAGAACAAAACGCATAAATATTAAGAATAGATAGAGTTTTGATAGCATGCTCGATAAATTATGTATCTGACTTATGTGTGCCACCTGGGAGTAAAAAAGAGACGAGTTATTCGAAGAAACGGTTGATGGAACGAAAGGAAGGGTAGTGAATCGATTGGCTGTCGGTGATGGCGTGCACCGGCCCTTCAGGCCGCCCTCCGTGAATCCGATATAAAGGCTTCTCAGTGCACGTGTATGCACACGTCATAATGTATGCAAGTGTACAGATGCAAGGAAGGAACTACGTGTATGGGTGGTTCGTCATATGGGTTACCTCGAAGCAAGATCGCGGCTAGAGGGGCAGGCTAACGGAAGTGGGAATTTTTCTACAGTCGCGTTTCAGTAATTTCTTGCGAAAAATAGGGAACTTGAAATATTCCATCGTAGTAATTGGTATCTTGATAACGTTCTAGCCCTTGGGACCCACGATCTTTTGTTTGAGAAGCAAAGATTGTGATCGGGGTCCACTTTCTATAGCTTCATTTTTTTTCCCTTCTTACCTGCGTTCCTTATATATTATATATTATAATTATTCAAACCTATTTATTATGGAAATCGATGCGTTAATTTCTTTCTTTTCGTTTAGTCATGGCAAGCTATTTCCGTAGAAAATCGAGCAATTTCCTGGAGAAAAGAATTACAAGGCAATGAATTTCAGAGATATTTGAATCTATTTAATTCTGTAAGATACAAAAAAAAGTAAATTTTGAACGAATAAAGCGAAGAATTTCGTATTTTAGAACTTGAATTGTATTTATGATGGGCCAGTTTGACCTTTATTGAAATTGATAACGTAGTCACGATCTAGTTGATGTTCGTTCAGGCGTTTTGTCTCTATCAAATGGTCTAATACATCATCAGTGTTCACGCTTCGTGCACGCTGCGCTATATTAAGTAATCCTTGAGTATAGTGTCACTGGACTGTGATCATCTTGTAACGAAATCGTCAGTGAAAGCTTGATGGTAGCAATTTTCTCCAGAATAAATGATATACAATGAGCTAATGAGCTATTGATACTATCATGATAGTTAATTATTTATTCACAGAAAGAAAAACTCGTAAATTTCGAGAGGCAACCTATCCTTTTGTACTTTAAGTTTCTTCCTCGTTAAACTTTATACGGTCTACTCTAATAGTAGATTATTAGATGAAATTTTACCTCTGAAAAACCTGCTATAATAATTGCATTAATTCGTAATTAACAAGTAACCTAACAAATTCTTAATCAAGTTTTAGATGTACACACATGTACATCTATCTATTCTTTTTAAATAATTAATAAAATGCATCTACCTTAAATGAGCTATGTATTACATTTAATAATAACTATTACCGACAGTAATGATACCAATAGTAATTTTAAAACAGGTAATCAAGCTATATAATTAATTTTTAAATAATAATTAATACTACGTCCATATACATGTATACCAATCATGTGTAGCACTTCAAAAAATAAATTAACTATGTGTAATAGTAGCCATTAATAACGCTAATAATGGTAATTCAACTGTTATTAACTTAAAATTAATATATGTATCTATGTCCCTAAGAATTTTTCCCAACGTCTGCTCTAATATTAGTTCCCCGTGCATACCTAAAGCGGTACGTGTTTTCAGCTCGTAAATTACCTTCTTTTTGGCCCAGATGCAACATTTCCAGTTGAAACCTTCAAAACTGGACCAGTCGTTTCTGAGTCATCGTGTATAAGTCACGATGACAAACCGTAGCTGCATACAGAGGGGACTATTGTGACCCACAGCCTACGTTTTCCGTTAGACGTTATTATCCGCACCACCTGTCTTAACGTGTGCTCTTCCCCTTCTTCCGTTATCTCTCTCCTCGTATCTAGTCGCTCACCGTCTCTTTCCTATGTCCGTCCTTCGTATCCGAGCGTCCTCCTTTTTCCTTCTCTCACTTTTTCTTACGTACCGGTAGCTAATGTTACTTCCTTACGATCCTCCTCCCTCTTTCGTTCTATCTGCTACCATATTCGTTTGCGTTGTTACACCTGCGACTTTAAAGGCTCGGTGAACTGTTTTATTTAAATTGCACACGTTGACCGTCGCTGTCAGGTGGTTGCCTGACCAAAATCGGGAACGCTGTTTGCGCTCTCTGATGAGTTTCCAACGTGTTTCGCCGGTTAGATACGTCACACTGACGCCTACCCAGGGGTGGGAAGCCTGGATCTAGGTCTAGGTGGTTTGGAAACGATTTAGAGTTTCTGAACTATTTAAATGAGTTTGCGTACGACTTGCTTTTCTCTGTCCTCTCTTTTAAACCTTTCAGGTAGTTCCTTTTTAATTAGTGATACACCGAGAAATAATATTTAGCGAATGAAACAATGTAGGTATGTGAGAGGTTGATTGATAATCAAAGAGAGAGAGAGAGAGAGAGAACAATATAGAATCTTCGTTGGTGGATGGAAGGACTGTTTAAACAAGTTTATGTACGTCTGGTTTTGTTACTTTATCTTTTCTTGTTCAAGTAGTTTCTTTCGATCGGTGATGCAATGTTAGGTGATGAAATAACACTGGTATTGAAAGAACTGATCAATCATTCTGTCTTTAATAATCATTAAAGATAGAAAAACATAGAGTTTTTTTAAATTGCTGAATGGTATAAGTTGTTGATCGATGTTAATTGTATCTCTTTTTCGATATTTCTTCTACTTTGTGCAATTATTTTTATTATGCAATTTCGCGCGTGGAAAACGAAGCAGATATAAAGAATAAGTAGGATTTCGATAGTGTACTATAAAATACGTATCTTGTGGTTTGAATGCAAATTGAAATTATTCAATTAGGGCATTTTAATTGCACTTTTTTTTGCATCTGTTCTCGACTCGTGCAATAATTGGATGATCTCGTGTGTGAAGAATGAACCACATACTTACGTACAACACAAAAATGCATAATTTAAATTTCCTTGTTTATTTAAATTACATAATACATTGAATAACTTTAAAGAATATACAGACGTAAAACAATTCATGATACAATTTATGGAAAATTTTATAACAACAGAGCTATACTAGAAATAATTGCTTCTACGATCAGTCGTCATGATCGATACATAGATAGAAAGCGTTCGTGTTCTTTAAGGAGAGCTTTTAGAAATTCAACCTTCGAATTTTTCCACCCACCATTCAGCTTCGTTACGAAAACGGAACGAGTCCTACGCGTGCTACGTTTAAGTACGTGTCACAATCTCGTTCGCATAAATCACTCGTTGAAACGTATTTTAATTACGGGGCCATGTGCGACAACTGTAATAAATACACGCGTATGCTGATTTGCAGAAGTATCGCTAAGAAAATTAAGATTAAGACTTTCAAATAAACATATTATTCAACATATTGAATACGATACATCGTAATTTTCTTTTTAAATTGTAATTTTTAATTGTCCATATTTATACAATATGATAGAAGAAAAATATTTTAATAATTATTCCTTAAATCTATGATTTTTTTGAATGTAATGAAACATTTAAAGCCAGTCAATTTATGTAATTAAAAAACAATGGAAGGAATAAATAGAAACAATACTGGCGTGAAAGAATATTCTTCGTAAACTTTTTAAATTTCCGAAATCAATTTTTCTAAAAACAAAAGGGATCAATATTATACGTAAATTCTACTTTATTTCAAACTTTTAACTTAATTTTGCAAGAGTTTATTACTATGGATAATTTCTGTTTATCGATATTAATACACCTATACGCAAAGTCAAACTTTCCTCCATTCCACGAGAAGTTTTATTTTTAGAATTTATATAATTCTTCTAACAAGTTACCTAGCTCACCGAGACGTTGTTTACGCTGGCCAGTGGAACCGTGCTAAATCCTCGCGAAAGTAGCAGAACGTCGTGTGCCACGGAGTACAATGGCGAGGCGATGTTGCACAACCCTAGGGCCCTACTGTCGTTGAGCAGTCTCTGGAACTGGGAGACCACTTAGCAACCTGTGAAATTGTGCTCTCGAATGAATATCCAGGGTGTTAATAGATATATGGGACACCTTTTAAGAATCGAGTCTAGACACTGAAACAAACATAGAAGTTGATATACAAAAAACTGTACGTTACACAGAAATAATCGAAGGTAATTAAATATATCGTGGCGCGTTATAAAATACCATATAAATCACAACTATATTTTGGATTCATTACCCAGATGAAATCTAATTTAATCCTACTCAAACCTAATCCGAACGTTGAAAGATACTAACGCCGAGTGGCGATTCTACATAGAAGTGAAATTACTTGGAAAATCGATCATGGCAACGAAATCGGTGTGGTGTACCCTTTCCTGTATAAGTAGTCAATCGAACTTTGCTTGGAACTGAATGGAAACATCCGTACCAATGTCCGGAAGTTTCAAACACCTGACGTGCTTCTTGCGTTCGACATTACGTCGCCTTGTGGCGAAATATCCGTACCTTGTGCGCTGTGCTAAAATGATTAACCGTAGAACCATACTTTACCGTTAATTAAACTTTGACTAAAATGTGCTGTAGACTGTTACTCGACGTTTCCATTCAATTCAATGGCGATGTTTATCGACAACTCGTGGAAAAACCTCGAAACCAGTTCAACCTTCGGTCTGTACATCACCTTCGAGAGGTCCTTGCTTCCGGCCAATTGTACCGCTCGATCGCTTCCGGTCTCACGCTTCGCATAACTTCTCGTCGCTCGCATCATCTCCTTCGTTTCTTCTGTCGCGTTTCACTGCTCGGAGATTGCACGGAATTTCTCTGGCTTTTAACCGCTGCCGGTAATTCAGACCCGAAATGCCTCTGTGGAATTTCTGCGGGGTCCTTCGACCGGTTGTAGGAACGCAAAGTAGTCCGAGGAGCGACAAAGAGACCATCATTGTATTTTCACTGTCGTTGGATTAATTCGCTGCTCTGTTAGGCGGAAAATTAGTCAGAGAGCATTGTTTTAGATAGTTGAAGGAGTTGAACGGGGAATAGGAGGTATTGAAGTAATTCAGAGTCGGTTTGGAGCTTCGAAATGTATAGCTCTTCGTTTGAAGAGACTTCAGCCCCTTGCAATTGAGAAGCATTTCAATGCTTCTTTTCATCGACATGATAATTAACAAATAATTTCATATAAATTCATGAGAAGAACTTCGCAATTTTTTTATTTTCAAGTTTCTTGTAGTTGGAGACATTAGTTTTTATCATATATATATAATGGTAAAAAGTTTAAAGGGTTAAGGGTTTAATATAATTTTAGATTCAGATACAGTTTCAAGATTCTAAGGAAATAGATCTGTAATAAAATATTCAAAATCTTATCAAACACACAATTAATAACTAGCTGTCAACTTCATTTTCTAATTACAAGATTGTGTCTATTCTAAGCGCTCTATGTTTTATGGATAATAAGAAATAAGCTTAAAGTATAAAATAATATCAGCTTCAGAATCTAATATAAAGATTTTCTGCGAAGATTTAATACAAACTTTCTCTTTGATCCCGCATCTATGTCTACGTTAATATTTGTATCTGAATAATCTTTATTGTAGCTCAGTCTGCTATAATTGATTCCACCTTGAGATTGCGGATTGCGAGGCAAAGCTTAACATCTCTTTTACGTAGTCCACCCAATAACCTAACTGATCGTTCGCTACTATTTTCACAATATTGACGAATCATTTCAGTATCTTTGATAAGAAAAGACACAATTTAATAAATTCACGGTTAAGTCAAAGCATCAAAGAAAATCTGATAAAGTTGAAAGTCGAGAGAGCAAGATCTAGATATAATAAATACATCTGCCACGTCTAAATGATATAAAAATTTCCAATTTAATCTTCCATCTAGATTTCATTACCTCGCGATCGTATCACGTGAAAATTTCTCGTTTATTCGATTTATTCAATTTTTATGGGCAAACCAGCGAAAAAATTTCTACGCAGATCGAAGAAATTCAATCGAGACTTTCATTATAGATGGTTAGCCGCTAGATGGTTAGCTGTATGCTCGAATTACGTCAGCGTATGAAAATGCCGGATGGCTATATTGCTTCAAAAAAAAAAAAAAAAGAAAAAAAGAGTTAGAAAATGATGGAGAAAAACTCGAAGATTCGTCGACGAAGCGGATATGATAACGCGTTCACGCATTAAGGGCATGTTGCATCAATTTTCGAGTAATTTCATGGCAATTTTCCGATCCCTTGCTAAATCTTGTCACGGGGGGAGGAAAAGGCTTGAGGGAAGCTCGCATCTTCGAATTTATCAACCCTTACTATCGACGCGTGAATTGGCCAAGCAAGGAAAAAATTCGTATCGATTTCTGTCGGGCGAAATTCCAAACGTTCTTGAAAATTGAACGAAATTGAATTTATTGAAGATTTTCTCCAAAATTGTTTATATATAGGAAGAAACGTGCTAATGAACAAAAAGCAATGGAACGTGTAATCCAAACGTAGAAAATTTTTATGAATATACGTATCGTATACGGTAGATAGAACATTTTCAAATTTCGTTATAGGTCGCGTTTCTCGTTAAGGCAATATTTGCTCAGGGATTCTCGCGTTCCCTGGTATTCAATAATTTCGACGACACGGATTTGGCGGAGATTCGTTAAATAAAATGTTTATGAAAATACGCTTTCCACGGGATTTTCGGTCATGGTTCATTTAATCCTCGTTATCGCGCGACTGGAAAATCGTAGGCGTAACCACAGAGTGAAATCTTAATTATGCACCTGTAGTTCCGCCGTACGCCACCTTTGACATAAAAAGAGGGGGTGGAAGCTTAATTACGAGACGGTGCAACCGTGCCATACCTGTGTCTGCGACACGCTTGCTCTACGTATATTGCTTGTCGTTCTTGCGACAGATGTCCTTTTTAAATTCATATGTGTATAAGTAGATTCGATGCTTCATGCCCCTTACGTTTCTTATATATGCTGTTTCGTGTGAACCTTATGGAAGAAACGCTTGATAAGTTGTATATTTTGCTCCTTATAAGGGTGCAGTTTTAAAATTCATTATATCGTTAACCAGTATTATGGTATGAAACGTATCTCCATATTTAATACCTATCTTAATTTTAGTAGTAAATATTTATTTTTGTCAGCCAATTGAACATTTCAAAGACATGGGTCGTTGGTTATTTTATCTTTGAATCGAACGAGTGATTTTCGTTTTTAATTACGTTACGTTAAAAAATTATTGCTAGATATTAATGTTGCACTTATTACAAACGAATAAACGAAACAAGCGAATAATATTCTGTTCCTTGGTTTTGTCAGTATTTCCAGGCACTTAACATTGACATTCCGTAGTTGGGGAATTATTTCTCAGAATTGATTCCTCGTTTCTCAGTTAATTAAATAACATCGTCTTCTTATGAGTACACCGTCTTTAGATTGCAAACATTTTTATATCTTCTTATCGATACTATCTATCGATCACATATCTATCCAATTTTAGATATAAAATAAAATATAAATTCAACCAACGATAAGAAACAATTACGAATTTTTATATTACATCATACGAAAATAAATGTCACGCGATATTCCCATTCGCATAACGAAAAAGACGCAGAGGAGGGATAACGCTCTTTCCCTGGCGGTTCTTGAAGCACGTAGCACGCAACGTGTTTTCGTAGGGACGGGTCCCTGTCGGTGGCACGAGGAACCGGAAGTGGTCGGCTAAATATGCACGACCACGTATCGCCACGGTTCATTGTCGTTCGAACAACGGTCGTCGAAGAGTCTCTGGAGTGCCATTAAATCTCGGTAGCTCGTGCACGACATTCAGCCGTGATCGAGCGTGGAAGGATCGATTGTGAGCAACATTAGGGTCCCTTCCAAACGAAATCATCGTCGGTATATGCAACGAGAGGGGGAGGGGAAATGTCATCGCTGATGAAATTCTTCAAAGGACACGTGCGGCGGATACAGGTGCAGCGGGAAAAATCGAGTCACCTCGCTATGTTTGAAATTTCTCTGCCTTCTGTCTGTATCGTTGTCCCGTGCAAATGTGCCATCAACGTTTTAATCACTTTGTTTGTTAATGGACTTTTTCGGTGGGAACTTTGATCTTCTGTTTTTAATTGAGTCGACGACGCGCAGCAACTTGTAATTATCGAATTCGAGGAAAATCGAACGTGATTTATTAATTATCGGCGGAATTTGTTCGACGATGGGGGTTGAATTTTCTTTTCTTTTTTTTTTGTCTGGTAATTTATTTCTTCTTATTGGATGGCGATTTAATTCTCATTTTCCCAGCTTAATTTGGCTCTTGAACTGAAATTTTAATTTCACAGTGGAGAATTAATGGAACGAAGATTAATATAAATTTGGAAATTCCTTATTCCTAAGGTAAAAAATTTCCAAACATTACTACCTTCCCCTCACCACTACCTTACCGCCAAGAAAATGGTTGGGTTAGGCTTGTAGATTTTATTTACTGTAAGCAGTTGATGACAATTGATTGCGTGGGTAGAACACCTAACCTCTGTTTTCGGCTATGTTGGCAGAAATGATAATACCCTAGACACAATTTATCGTGGCCCAAAAAGTATACGGGAGACGATCCTATAAATTTTCGGCGACACCTTTATTGCACACTTCACTTTGTTTCTTCGCACGCTCGTAGTTATAAATGGAGCACGTTTGGTTCATTTACTGTATATGGTTGCTAATATTAATCAATAAGATACGTAATAATATCAGAATGATCGTGATTCTCAAGTTAACAACATAAAATAGATTTAATTAAAATGCATTCCTAAGGAAGCGAAGGATCTAATCTAGTGGAGGATATTCTCGTTGATCGCTTGTTTCATATTTCTCGATGAGGTTCTGAAAGGTTTAACGTTGAACTTTATTCAAGTAAATTTCCTAATGGTTCCCTAACTGTTGGAATAATTGTATAATTATCATTTCGCTGGTCGCTCGTTTGGTCACGCTATTTCTCGGTCTCTATACGCATCGTTGAACATTCCACGCATGAATCTTTCATTTTGCTGTTTTATTTAATTATCTATCTAATAATCCAATGATCGTCTCAATTATAACTAAAATACAATTTTATTTATATTTCTGCCAGCTTTCAATTTTCTTTACGATTTACGGCTTAACGTTTATGCATTGTCTTACGATTGATCGACGTTAATAGCTATTTTAATGCGAAGGGGAAGAAGAACAATTTATGTATGCGTATAATACCAATAGAGAACTTACACAGTGAAGTTGTAGCGATTTAAGGGAGAATCAATTATAAACTACGTTACAATTAAAAGCATTAATTATACGAAACGTACAGATATAGCACTACCGTGCAATAAGATTTTTATCGAATATTAAAGTTCTTGGTTTTAATTCAGTACTAAAATTTTCTTGACTGTAACAACATTCGAGAGTACGTATTTTAATTCCAAACCCTAATAAAACAATAATTCTGACAATGCTTGATAATTCATTAATAATTTTGAGATACAAGATTACATGCAATTCCGATAACGTTTCTACCTTACTAACGAAGAAAACTCTCACCTTCCTCCAACAGTAACGTTATCCGAAAGCCAGAGCACAACACAGGAAGTGGAAGCGTTCGCCGGTCTAAATTTATTCAGAATGTTACATTAGTAACGAACGGGGGTCGAGAAGCAAGTTCGGGCCCCAGGCTCGACGTACAATGGTCAGTGAACCTCCCTTAACACGAATCGATAACGCGTCGCTTTCGATAGAAGCACGCGAGGTCGTCGAGAGTAGCACGCGAGCGGCTCACCTGCTCTGCGATCGAATTCCAGGCTCGCGCACCTGCCACTTTGTAGGGAAAAGTTAATTGTCTCTGTGTTGCGTCGCCAGACGAATCGACGTAGGTGTAGCGACGACGCTGAGGGTGCAGAAGAAGAGGGGATGTAACATACGACGGAGGAAAGTTGGCGCCGAGACGTTTTCGTTAGTCGCTGCGCGCCAATGTCTTCGGCGAAATAATGACGCTCCGAGCCTGGAAGTAATTAAAGGAAGAGGTATCTACACAGGCGTCAGACTGTATGTACGTCTGTTCCGCATTCGAATGCGTATTTTTCGCGAAAGGAAGCCGCGTTTATATTTTTTTTGTACCTCGCTTTTCGTGGTTGAAAAGTACGGAAAGCTTCAGACGATTCCGCTGTTGCGTCTCTTTCAACTGGATTTTAATTCTTTTTGAAGGTTGAAGATGGTGTTTTTCGTTGATTGATGGAGCGTGGGACGGGTTATGAAGGTTTCAGTGGGATTTTAGACTAATTGGATGTAATTGGTATTGATTTTGGGGAATATAGTTTGCTCGGAATATCATACTTCGTAGCAGAGTTTGTAGAAATGATAGGAGAAATTGTAGAGTATGTCATGATATTTCTGAGTTTCGAGCTTATCTCGAGCTGTGAATTGTGTGTGTGTGTGTTTAGGTGGAAATTGTATGGAAAAGTAATAGAATACCGCAGATATTAATGGTAGCTTTATTTCGAGTTTTAGGGGAAAAGAAATCTAAGCTGACTCTCTTTTTAACCCATTCTAGATCTACATAGATGTGGAGAAATAAAGTTATCGTAGGTATTTCTTGATTCCGTGATACGAAGTTATTTCGGTACTGTCGTAAAGTTGAGTTTAGCTGATGGAAGAAAGTAGGGTATCGTAAGTTTCGTTAAAGTAAGTCGATTGAGTTGTTCACGAAGCTTCGCGGTTGAATTGGAAACAGAATTGATTTTCTCCGTTCCATCACAGTGATTGGCTTAGATATACCATTTTACCTGAATGTTTGAAGAACGACGAGATCGGAAGTATTCGGCAAAGTAAATCGATTGAATTGTTCGCAAAGTTTACCGAACGGCTAACACGAGGACAAAATTCTGACTGATTTTTTATTGTTGCACGATGTCGATCGCTTTGCTGTTAGTATCACGTTCCAGTTGCTTGATTAAGAAAAACGGAGTTCAGGATTTTTGATGAAACGAAGATTATTGAACTAACGAGTTCAAAGCAGCGTTATTGACTTACTTGGTTCGATGATATCGATTGGTCTATCTTTATTTAGATTTTATTTATTTATCATTTTATTTTATTTTTATATAGCTAATTTTTTATTAAAGCAATTCAGATCTCTACGAAGAGTTAATCTTAAAGTATATCGTGTATGATATATTATTGGTTTAGAGAATAAAATACTAAATGAAGATAGGAATTTGTTAATTTCAGATCGTGGAAAAGATTGCGTTGGAAATGAGGATGCATATGTAACATTGAATACATGGAAATGAAATCAAAAGTCAGTTAGTTTGTTTGAAAATGCAGCCGTTCCATTTTGATTCCCTGATTTCGTTGATAATATTCAATTTTCTTCTAATTCGCTTCTTTTTAAATCACTTTCGTAGCCTTATCGCATAAACATTGATGTATTCTCCACTTTTTAACGTCTCGGGTGTACTCGTGTGGTAGAAGCTAGAAGAATTTTAATTAAAAGATTTTCAGCCTTCGATGAATCTTAATTACTTAAATTCAACTGTTAATTCCTATTCTCACTTTAGTTAAATTGATTTTTTCTAACACACCTGTACTAACTCAAAGAAAAGATGTTTTACTTGATGTTTGGTTAAGTTGATTTAATAACTGCAAAAGCTATGTCTGTTTTTACGCTGAAAGTTTATAGCCTTCATCAATTTTTTATTCTTCGTAATTGTTTAAAGACAAATAATAGAGAACGAACATACGGACTTGGATGTAAAATTTTTTACGATATATATCATTGTAATGAAGTATAAAAGAACGAACGGAGTAAAAGGAACTACACGAAAAACTTCATTACATGCTACTACTTCCCAAAGAATAGAACAGAACCGGATAGCATAGAGAGAAAGTAGTTTTATTGATCGTTGTCCAGAATTTAAATTATCTTCATAGCTAGACATGGTATCGAAAATATGAAACTCTTTGGCTTAAAATAGTCGACGGTGAAAAAGTGACAAAGTATGCATTTTTAATTAAGTACATCACTGAGGGGAACGTGAGCAAAGAGCATTGTCTATCATACATTCCTCTGTTATGAACATTCACTAAATACTTTCGATTCCTCCGATACTTTCCAAATAATCGACGTAACTCGAATTGTTGCATAAATTGTAATAATTCATGCAAATAATCTCCTTTTCCTCTAAGCCGTCAATCTCGATTGTACTTATATTCAATTCGTTATTAACTTTTATTAATTCCAAAATCAATGCTACTTTAGTTCGATAAATTCAAAGGAATTCTAATTTAACTGCCTTTGAAATTTCATAATCTTATTAGTAGCATAGCGATTCCAAGCGTTTATGCTTAGTTTCTTTAGACAAATTTAATTTCAGTTTTATCAGAGTACAAATGAAATACAAACAGGAAGACAGCTTGTTTCATTACGTTTAACACAGACGTTTTGATAGATACATGGCATCTAGTTAGTAGGATTTAAATTTTATCGGCGCTTCCGTGACAGATGATTAATCGAAGCTCAAGATGACTAATGATTTGGCTTGTGGAAATGAAAAGACGATGGATAGTAAAACACGGTGGAAAGTGTATGGTTCGGTGTAATTGCTTCTTGAGGAGGACTCGTGAATCGAGGTAAATACGCTGTCGATCGATTGTATTGTTTTTGTGTCGTATCGCTAAACACGATTTCTTAGGTCGGTAAATTGATATCACGGCGAAAGCTTGTGTAAATTTTTGTGAAAGCATCGTTCTCTGACAGGACAAATATATCTGTTACTCGATACTACTGAAAGGATCTCAAAAGAGATCATTGTTACTTTAACAGACAAGAAAGAAATATGTGGAGAAATGTCGCGAAATTACAGATATTTTCTACTAAACATTTCCTTGCAAATTTAATATCGAAAAATTGTATTATTTGAGTAAAACACGATGAATTTAAAAATTGTCACGTTATTTACTGAAAATGCAAGGCTTATTTATGAATTTAAAGGCTCAAAAATTTATAGAATTTGCGAAGTAACTATATATTAACATTTTGCAAAAGGTTCGACTCGTTTTTCTAGTTGTACTAGGTTGTAACATATTAAATGTTCAATTACGTTGTACCAATTTTCTAAATTTTGTTATCTTCAGAGATGTATCGTTTTGTGCAGTATTTTGAAGTTGAGAATTTTCTTTTTCGTATATGATTTCAATCTTTCAACATTTACGTATACAAATATATCTTTTTTAGAATTCAACGAAGTATGAATCGTTAAAAACTGGGCATCTCATACATTGCAAGTTAATATTTCTAAAATTTGAATTTCCATAGTCGACATTTTTGCTTAATACTTGCGGTCTACTAACGAGTAACATAATGTATGCTTCAAAGTTTCAAAATGAATTTTTTCGCATGTATTTTTAATTCGCACAATCTCGATTTCAGACCTGAAATTTCTCCCTTTTAAAGGAATAAATTAAAAATATATTTTTATTTTCCAATTAAAAATATTCGCATTAAAGGTATTAATTCACATTAAAAGGTATAATTCTTTTTTTAATTCAATGCATTAAATATTCTAACGATAATAAGTGAAATAACGGTTCGTTATTTTGTAATCCTTTAACGAAAGAGAACAGAGGAAGGCAAAAGCAGCATAGAAAAAGCAAAGCGAATTGATAAGGCTGATTTTCATGCTGTCTCCAAACGGAAGACATGCATCACGCATTCACGATTCCGAGCTTAATGAATACTCATTACGCTTGTGCTTTACGTATTTATACCGTTTTTTCTTCTTCGCCTTCTATAGCCATCTCCATAACATTTTTTCTATGCCTTCGTGTACAACAGTTTGTTATCTCTTTTTAACGTACGACGTGTAATCGAAGGAAACGTGCTACGCGACTCGTAATCCTTTGCGTTTACGATAAAATCATGCTAACTAAGCAGACTAAAGATTCGCGATGCCGTATAATGATGATAAATGCGCGTTACGTGCGAGCCTTCTATATCTTTTGTGAAAATTTCAACGTTCACAACAATTTTAAAGGTTCATTATGAATTTAATTGTTTTATTATACTTCAAAGACAACTTTTGGTAATTGATTCCCTCGCATTTTGGAGAAGATGAGTTTCAGCGAGCAAATAAAAAATTCTGTCTGTAAAATAATTACTTAGCTTTGTTCTTTTATAAAGCGGGAGATATTTTTTTTAGATGAGGTTTGTCTGTTAAATTGTAAGTGTTTCCATAGAGATCAGAAAGTATTTATAGAAATTTAGTTTGGTTTCATTGAATTTAAAAGGTATGTGTAAGGTATATATACGTAATAACAAATGATTAAAATAATAAAATACCAGATATTTAAAAATATAAAATATACGAATGGTATACAATGATGAGCAAACGTGAAAATATAGAAAGCATCAAAGGTAAAATATATTTTACAAAATTTAAAAGCCATATTCTTTGTTCTATAGGTGCCTACAAAAATATCAACTACATAAGAATCTACAGTCTAGGTAACTACTTTTTACTTTTTTTGGAAAACTGGTTATGTTAGACATCCTAGACGCCAGTTAACAGTTACTGGTACAGTTACTGCTACTACTACAATTCCTTACAGCGAGTATTTTATTACGTTTTCAAAAAGTTTCTGTAAGAATTGAAATACTTTCGCAAGTCATTAATAGAATCAAGTTTAGAAGAATAAAAAAGAAATGTTTCCGAGAAGTGCATTAAAATCAGATTTTTCCATGAATATGTACGCAATGGTATCTGATTACTATGAAACGTTGCAACGTAAACGTTAAAATAATCCATTTTCATTTTTCAGATTTCTTTTTTAATGTATCCTAATGTATATTTAATATATATATAATTACTTAATATATACTAAATAACAATTATAAACTGGATCAACAATTTATTTTTCTACTTGAAATTCAAATTACGCACACATTTAAAGAACACGATATACTATGTAGCACAGACAAGAAATAATATACAGTTTTCTAGCTATTGGAGAAAAATAAAGGGAACTAGTCGTGCCATTTCTTGGCAGAAGCCGTGCATCATATGGTTCTTCATTCGTCGCAATAGCATAAGCCAGCACACAGGGGCACAATTGAAACGTGAAACTTAACCGCGAAGCTTTAGTCATGCTCGTCGATTATCCGGACGTAATATTGATTGCACAGCCATGTACTATGCCTGATTATTGCTTGCCGTCTACTAGACCATCCTTCTTGTCATCGACCTTCTTGTGTATTTAGGACGCCGAACTTCTCAAGTTGATTCGATTGTGTAATCCCTTTCAGTAGGATCAAGTACCATGGATCCAATAAAATATAATAATATATATATAATAAATATAATAAATGATAATAATATAAATTCAAATTATAATGTGTGCAATAAATTGATCGCGGGTATTTATGCAAATTTATATCGATATGAACTCCATTGAAAAATTGGATCGTACGTAGAGATCAGTTTCGCTTCATAAGGAGTATTCTATTTTGAATAAGATGTACATTGCGTTAATATTGGGAAAAATTCGTAGCGTGTTTGAAAGTCGGTGTAATTATTATATGTTATATATTATAAGGGGATTCAGCTCTGAATCATAGGTTAGGAATCTCATGAATAATTTATTGTAATAACCAGGCTATTTAATGGTTAATTTATCCTGTTCACGTTAAACATTAATTTACCGAAATATAGATACATATTCGATTTAATGATAATGTTTTAGGATTTCGTGTTTATTTAATAACGTTAATATTGGCATTTGATTCGATATGTAAATTATTTTATTTATGGATCGTATAGATCTGATTAATTACGTATTATTTAGTGATCTCTGCAAGTGTTCGTGAAAATACATATAGCGCTGTCGGATTAAAAACCTTGGAATTATAGAAACAGGTCAAGCATTTTACAATAGCTACTCAATTATGTATCGAGTTAATATGTAATGGGAAACTATCGGTCGTGTAATATTGTACAAAAGTATGTATCTGAGAATGAAAATACTTTTATGAAATTTACATTTTATTATTATTGTATCGTTTATACATAATTTAACGTCGTTCAGATGAAATATTATTTGGAGCATCTATATTGCACATATACATATTGCAATATGCTTATTTTACATAAACTGCTAATTGGCACGTTCCATCGCTGAAACATTAACGTCGTGTTTACAGAAATAGAAACTACTTCTACATTATTTAAATTAGATATCAGTTGAACTCTATGTATTTCATATTTATACATTATAATATGATCATTTCACATATTGCAGCAATAATTGGACTACTTCCATTAATATTACTTACATCATTTTTATTTTGAATCGCAAGCGAACGTTTCATTTCAAAAGACATCACATAATTATTGTTCGATA
This sequence comes from Bombus impatiens, assembly GCF_000188095.3. Classification (NCBI taxonomy): domain Eukaryota; kingdom Metazoa; phylum Arthropoda; class Insecta; order Hymenoptera; family Apidae; genus Bombus; species Bombus impatiens. The sequence goes on along the minus strand of NT_176885.1, from coordinate 226,849 downwards.
CCGCGCCACGGCATATAAATAAAAACTGCCACAAATATCAAAAACTATGTTTCAACCCGGGAAATATACCCATGTATATGCCGCTTCCCTGCATCTATAAGAAAATATAAGCGTCGCACGTCTAAATTTATCGCGGCTCGATCGTACTACTATAAAACATAACGATCCTCTGCGATGCTCCATTCTTTCTACGCTTCTCGTCTTTGGTTTTCACAGTTCGACGGCAACTGTCGATGAAATTTCTACGTGGATACTTTCGAGAGATTCGCCACGAAGCGATGACGCTTTTCTCTTTAGAATTCACGTCTTTGTCTACTTGTCGCGATGGAAGGAAAACCACGCGACGATGAGCTGTTCGCATGGCTCGCACGATGATCCAGACGTAGATAATTTATTCAAACTGCGGCTTAGCGGTGGTGAATTTCCTGTATATGTCATCAAATTACATACAATACTGGTCGTAAGGATCCGAACGAGTTTAGAATTTTAGACGAGCCTGATGATGACTCGATGAAAATGCACTGAAAATGATGACTCGATGCTTTAATTGAGCATCATTAGGTAGTTACGTTATACAATGTCTCGAAGATCTAGTTACATTGCTTTAATCAGTGATACAAGCGAAATGTTCATTCCATTATAGTTGAGATTTTAGAATCCTTTCAAATAATTATAGTAATCTCGAAGAACTATCCTTTCTCCTTTTTCTTTGACAGATTGGATATATCTGATATGGTCTAGACGCGTTTTTGAAGTCACTGCCCTGTTGAGAGTACGCGTTTGATCCATTGTCTGTTCCTTCTGAAGAGGTGAGATGACTTGGTTTGCCAAGATCTCTTTGATCATCCTCTCTTCTATTTTAATCAAATCTCCTTTCCTACCGTCTACGTAGGTTTCTAACTTCGTTTGATTAGTAATTTAGCATTAATTGGTAATTCTATATACGTGTATCCATTAGAATCACTGAATTATATACAGTGGACACATATTATTATATACAGTGTATTATTATTATATACAGGATATTATATACAGTGGAATTATATACAAGGATCGATCTAGAGCCTTTAAAATTTTATAAATTTTAGATAGAAACTGATGCAAATGTACAACGGTGCATTCTTGAGATTCGAATGATTTTTGGTAAAGGCTTAGTTTTTCTTCGGTATTATATATTTTACGCCAATGTTCACAAGCACGTCTAGTATACTAAAACATCTGCTAATCTCACGCAAAACGTAGTAATCAACCCAGATGATCAGGAATATAATTAATCAGTCAGAATTATGTATTCGTGCAAAACAGTAATTCAGAATATGTAAAAAGAATATGCAAAAATTATTTAGAAGCGTTATAGAAGATAACCAATAGAAAATTGTATGTCAGTACCTACAATTTTTAATTTAAACTTCAACTTGAGAAAATTTTCGATGAATTAGGTAGGAAAAAGATTTCAGAGGAATCTGTTGAAAATCCGGATCTGATTCACAAGCTTATTTATAAAATGTACGATAAATATACCAAAGAGCGACGAATTCTACGAAAAATGCCGAGGTTCATCAATGGTGGAGAGAAGAAACTCTAATTATATCATTTATGATCGATAAGATTTTTGTATCATAAGATATAACAAAGTATAAATTCTTTAAATATCAAGATTTCAAACAAGATAATAACCGCATAAATTATAACAAGTTCCTAAGTTTTTTTTTTACATCATGTATCTACTATTTTCATTACTTTACCACAGGTTTCATACTTTAATCATCAGCAGATCTAGTGTTAACAAAACGATTATCTAAATCTTCTATCGAAAACAAGAATGAAATATTCGTTGGAATAATTGTTACACTACCAGCATGCGTTTCAGATATTCTTGCTCGTAGTAAAGAAGAGACGCCGAGGCAAGAGGCGTCCCTGAGGATTGTCCGCAATCCTGCGAAGATTGCACGAAGGTCGCTTTTGCTCGAAGTAAAATGAATTATGCGACCTCCTATGAGGGTAACGGAGGCGGGAACGTTTCCCTTCTGAAATCGGCAGATGGTCAAACGGAAACGACTTTTTACCTCGGCACTTGGTGCCGACTGATGCGTGAGTGTACAAAGGGTGTCCTATTTTTACGTTTGCTTCTTCCCATCGTTTAAGTAGCCAGCATTGTTCGAACGTTTGGCTTCCGGAGTGAGGTGAAATTTAAAGACGATCTGAAAAAAAATGCAACGTTTAATTTTTTTTACAGAAAACCATTAAATTTGGATATATATTAAAACAAGCAAAAGAGATGGAATAAACCTTTTGAATTGGTTTATTTCGTGGGTAATGTCATGATGTATACTTAATAATAGCGTAATCAATCAAATACACGTATTATCTTCAAGGAAACAGTCCCATATAAAACAATTTTATTCCATATATAGAGAGTAGCTTACTCCGTGTAAAGTGTAAAGCAATATTTAAACATATCAGTTGACTTATTCGTAGAATTGAGTCGGCGCCAGTGAAATTTCATACAATATGCGTCGGACGATAGGCAACAGTGCTATGAAATTACGCAAATATTGTAATAGAGGGAAATTAGCGGTTTCGTATCGTGGGTAAAGTAAAGTAGCGCGTTACAGTATGACCGTTCGAAGGCGCGGTAATATTCGTGTGAACGGTACATTACAGCTACTACGGCGGATAGCTCAATTATGTCAAAATTGCAAATACGATACACCGGCTGCGTATCTTGAACCAGTTGATCGTGTAATAATAAAAAAGAAGCGGTACCGCCGGAAGTTACAGATCGCCTCGTTATAAAATGGCGTTGCCATGGCGAATAAAAGCAACGCGCGTTACATTGACGTAAAAATGATGGGAATCTTATCTCGGATGCAAACGCTTTCGATAAAGAAACTCTCGTCTCTGTGCTTTTAGAAAGAAATACACGTTACGTCACGTTATTGTACCATGTTCCGATGTATTGTATTTTTCTGGTCGATATTTCATCTTGCTATGGTCTCATAGAAACGAGATGTGCACCTTAATATCCTCTTTTATCTCGTTATTATCATTCGGAAAGGAAAACGATAAGAATGGAGAATGCTGGAGGTTTTCGAAGAACGAACATGGTACGACAAAGAATTTTATTGTAAGAAGAGAAGTCATTATTTCAGTGAAGAATTATAATTGGTATGAAGTATTGATAGAATATTAGAATTAATATACAATTATAGGCTGAGATACCTATAGTCGCTAGCTGTAGTCGACTGACGAATATGTTTTCTTGTTGAAACCGTTAACGTTTCTGTTTCCTTCTAACAAATGATAAATTATCTACTACCGATGTAACGCATGATCTTACATTATAAGGTTTTTAGGAAGAATTCTTTCTCATGTACTTCATTTTTACATGGAACGTGAAACAGAACGAAACTAAAACACTCATCCACACTCATCATATCGCAACCACTCATCATACTTTATCTTCCTCAAGAACCTTCAACCTTCGATGACGCGATATTTATAACGAACCACCCTGTACATATTATCTTCAACTGGATCATAAATTACGGAACTATGATTTCCTACATAGCTCGAGTAATATTTTGAGAAATAAAAAAATCCACCCAACGACTATAACACACACACACACAAAAGAAAAAAGTGAAAGAAACAGGCTACCCTATATACGTGCACGCAATTCGTACGCGTGTGTTTGGGCGTTTGCAGGAGGAATGCGTGCGTACGCCATGAGCGACGATAATAACACGATGAGAATTATCCCACGCATCGTGGTTAGGCGTACGAAGATAGCGGCCGGGTGTTTTCTAGTTCGAGACCCGTTTTCAACTCGATTTTTCCCTTCCTCCCCTAAGAGACGAGCGTCGCGGAGGCCAGTAAGAAATAGTTATTACGGTAGGTTCGATGCCCACGGGAAGACGAGGAATATTCCGCGTTTCCTTTTGATCATCATCGCGTGATCCGCAAGCAAACACGGTCTTCTTCTCACCGTTATTTACAGCCCCCGGATATGAATCGTCCGCGGGGCGAAAATATTGCTTTCCGACTTGGAAAATGTATTTGCTTTGCGTTCGATCAAATATCCATAAGTTTTTTCTCTTGATTTTACTACCTCTACGGAGGATTTTATGGAACGCGGCGGAGATTCGTTTAGATGATTTCGGCTGATAGCCGTGTAATTAGTTCCAATCACTGTCTTATCTTTGGCTTGTGCGAATGTAGGAAAACATGACGCACGATCTTGTTTGTTCGCTTTTTAGATGAATATAATCCTGATTATGAAAGTTGGAATATAACAACCAGGTATTTTTAAGCATTTAGATTTAACGAACGGATACTATTTCTTAAAGATAAATACGTTTTCGTGGTTGTTATGATCAGATGTTCAGATGCGAATTGTATTTTGTTCGAGCAAACGTAGGAAGTAGTATTCGCTCTCTTAGTGACACGACGATGCCTTTACATTCGAAACTTCGCTCAGAACGGATGGTTAAATGTTTTTCATCGAACTAATCAGGAGTTTTGGACGGTTGTTCGTTATTATAAAAAAATGTCTTTGTTACATACTTTATTTTATGAAGTATTTCGTGATCACATATTAACTCAGGATAGAATAAAAATAATGAAATCGCTATTATATCCTGCAAAAATGTGAAGACGACTAACTATTTCCTTGTAAATATATTAAAAATCATTGTACAGTGATAATGTACGGTCCTGGGCGTCGACTCAAGTGTACACGAAGTGACGTTCTCCACACGAACGAAGTACCTGTCGCAGGTGCCCTCCCCGGTTGGAGGACTCGACGTAGCTTGAAGAGGAAAGGGAAAAAGAGAATGTTGGAGATCAGAGGGTCGCCACCCTTATTCACTCTCTGCGCTTGCTCTCGAGTCGTGTTCTATGGTTTTGATCCTCTGAATTCGCCAGCCGAAGAAGTCGCGCATAGCTTCGGGTTGTTTTAGTTTTGCCAAGTATTAAAAATGTCTGTCGACGACCATGCTCTGGTTTCCGTAAATATTGAAAGTGGCCACAGTTTTTTCCATTTTTGAAAATTTGTGCGTGCGAAACTGAATCCTCAAATATCTTTCGACCTGCATCATTATTGTTTCAAATAATATTTCTATTTTGCGCATTCACCTATTCATATTATAAATATGTAAAATAAATTAAGTTTGTTTAAAATTTGTTCAAGGATTGTTAAACGATACCTAATACTGGGAGGAAGATTTTGTTTTCGTTGCTCAACGCTCTGTATTCGAATTTTTCTTTACACATAAGAAAAAGAACCGACGGTTGATTACATCTCATCGTCTTAATTGGAAAAGTAGAAAGTAGTAATTGGTATGGTATGAAGGAAACTGTTTGATGATAATGAACCTCCTTTAGACAGTATTTTTGCATAAAAAGCCATAAAATTACGCAATTAATTATCAGAACGTAGTTCCTTCGCGTGTAAAACACACGGAAGAGTAATAATTGGGTAGCTTCTATAATTTTATTTAAAACAGAAAGAAAATTGCTCGTAACTGTATCAGTTGCGGGAGGCAGCCGTACCAAATAAGTTTCACGTTACTCGGTTAGACATTGTCTATTGTTGGGTAGTTTCTAGGAGGCATTAGTACTCGCAGAATTGCACAGGATTCACAGAGAAGTATGGCAACGAGCTTCTCTAGCGATTATCACGAATTTTCCCAACTATACCCGATTACCACGTTTTCCATCCGCGAAGCCTGCTTTTCCTTCTCGGTTCGCACGCGTACAACTACGAAATAAATATAGTTGGACCTCGGTAACTCATGGTTCCGATGATCAAATTTTGAGTTACAGTAAGGTACAGTTACTTGAATTACCTAAACTTCGATGTTTTAAAGTTCAAACTTGTAATTAGTGTAGAAGAATCAAGCTTGTTGTATATGAGAAACCATTGATCTTTGATATAATAGTAATAATAGAATGACAAAATATGTTTATATACACAGACTGTAAAAGAAACAACTATATAATTTGCAAAAATAAAGTAATATATACGCGATATCGAACTATGATGTTTACAACTAAAGATTGCAAGAAAAAATATTCCCAATGTTGATACATTAATCTAATAAACTTCCTTTTTGATAAGTAGATTTTATTTAATAAGTTTTTATTTAATATTATTTAATAATAAATAGTTTTATCCTCTTAGAAAATAGGATAGCCAAGTTGTCAATGCACACGATATTTAAATATCTGTCGCGTCACTAATAACGAATTAAATAGTCTGTCTGTAGATGTAGGTAAGGAAAATTGCTCATAATCGAATTTGACGAATTACAAGACTAATCACATAGCTGACTGTCATAACCATATCTTACCTTCTACAGAGGTAAACAACTTGCAAAGGTTGGAATTCTTTGAATTGGAGTAACACATATAGACGCACGTGTAGCAAGTAATTTGAGATAAAATAAGCTCGTATTTCGACTAATACAGGTTTACACAAGGAAGAAGAAGGGAATGTGTAAAATTGTGACGTGATCTTGGAAGGATTTTCGAATCGTCGAGAGTCGATTGCACCCTCCACATAGGTAACTTTGCCTCTGTCCGCGAAAATCTAATTACAAATCGTGGCTGACAATTTTTGCTGTTTCCGTTTGTTCCGTTAACTTCTGTGGAATAATTGACTTTTTCGGTGTAATTAACACGATAACGAAATAAACGAGACGGAAATAAAGCGCTACGCAATTGGGTTACGAGCAAGCTTCTCTGCTATTTTAACGAAAACGAGCGTAACTTTTAGATCTTAATCGGGTTGGTTAAATAGCTGTCGGAGCAATCCTTCCTCGACTAACTTTTACTATAGTAGATACGTTTGTTTGCAGAGTAATTAGCCATTTCGAGGAAAGATGAGAGATTTTTAAGAGAGAGAAAGAGAAAGAAAATATAACGATGTAAATTGTGCAATACGTGCGCGTACGAGTCGTAACACGAAAAAAATGAGAGATAATGTATACCGATATTAATATTAGAGATATTAACTTATTTCGAGGTGTTTATAATTTGTTTCGGAAGTTTATCCGGATGTTTATACTTTTCTTAATTGAACAGCGAATAAAGTCCAGACTGGAAAGAATTTTGGACGAGTAAACTGTTGGTTAAAAAAGTGTCTGCAAGTTTTCTTGCTGAACAATCCCGAACAACCTTCGAACATATCTAAGAAACTTTGGTAACAGTGAAACTTCAGTTTTCTTCAATATGGAAGTGGTACATAAACTAAGGAGGGCAGAGTGACTTTTCAAAAACTAATTTTATCACGTAACTATACTGCTCACAAGGAACTGCAACCAATGCAAATATTTTTATCTATAATTTCGTAAAATTGCATGCTGTCCAACCATGCAAAACAAACAAAATGTCCAGACGAAACAGCGTAGTTTAAGAACGAACGAGGATTGGATTCAGACAGTACTTATATTAATTAGTCCTAGTTTTTTAACTAGTTTAACCATAATAATACTACGTAGCGAAATAGCTACGATGGAAAAAAGTGTTCGTTAATAAAAAATATCATAAGAGAACAAATCAAATAGATTAATGTATAAGAGACATGGACCATATCCATATTAACTTATCTTGTAATAATTGTTTGCATAGCGACATAGTAGCTAGGGCTGGGGCAAAGTCGAATTAATAAAATGTTATAAAAGAAAAAGGCGCGTAGATTAGCGGGAGGGACAGAGCGTACCCGTTAATGAGGATGTACGCGTATTATGATGGCGTAGGTCGGTCGTTGCGTTTCTAATCGTTGCGTGTGGGGTATGTTGGCAGTGCTAATGGTAACGGTAGCGTCGGCTTATTACGTTGACAGCGATGCAGACGCGGTGGTAGTAGGCCAAGGATCTCTCCAGAGGTCGGCTCTCGTTTAACAGACAATCAAAGACGTTCGATAACCGCGTTTCAGCGTCGTGGAGGCGATTAACACTTGGAAGCGGGTGTCCTAGAAATCTAGGATAATTCAGGTAACGGGATTCTTTCGTAATCGCGTTAGGAAAGAATTTGCAAAAAAAAAAAAAAGGACGAGAGGCCGACAATGTCGGACGAACAACGTACCGTTCGTTCGAGCGTGTTTTTTGCCGATTTTTCAAGTCACGCTGAATTTGGAGCATTCGTGTGCGCTGAAATGAAAATTTGTCTAAAAAGTTGTCATGGCCAGTTCGGTGTAACGTTTGGATTATCTGTTTTGGAGAATTTGGGTTAGTTTATCGGTGCTTGAAGTAGTTTGTTATTTTGTTAAAAGTTTGGTGTTTCTAGGTAGATCGTTTACGATTTTTGTAACATTGATCTTTTTTGCGGCGGTGTGCTGTGAAGTATAGAGAACACAAAGTATGTATTAGCTTACCCTTGCTTCAGTAAGCAAGGAACCTACGTAATAATATATTTTCAGAAAAACTTTAACATAAAATTCGAACAGAAATATGAAGCAGATCTGAAATATCAAATATGAAAAATTTGTTAACAGAAAAATATAATTCATATTAAAATGGGATAGAGAACGCAATGGGGTTAGGATCAAAAACATTATTTCTGACATATTGATCGACTCTAAAATTCCACATTGCCATCTTCTCCTCTATACGTAGTCGTAATAATAGCACATCTGTTGTTCACAATTTTAATAAAAAAGAAAGAAAGTTTTCAGCACTGTTTTTCGATCGAGTCTCTAATTCCTCGATTCAGGTTAATAATGAAGTAGCCGTATACCACCGTTAGCTACTTTCTTTATAGGGTTTCATAATGATTGACAGTGCGAAGCGGGACAGTCCGTGTTTGTCAGCAGTTTGTCGCTACTTCTATACCGTAGGGAGCTGAACGAACGATCTAGATTGAATCCAGAGATGCTGTCAACGATATTGCGGACACCGTTTGGTGTCACAAAGAACCGTTTGTGTGCGGCTGCACACCGCACTACGATATGCCCCCTCGTTTCGTGCATCGTTCCAATCCGTGCCACGTTTTATAACCCTTTTTCTCCCTTGATGTCCTCGCGTAACGCGATCGAAGCATGGAATACCTGTTACGATTACGTATTCCACCGTCTTTTCGTTGGTCGATTTAAAGGATTTACTTTGAGAGGTAGCATCAATATTTCTCGTATCAAACATGATTTAAGAGGTCGTGGATATTTCATCGAATGCATAAAGCAAGACACGCTCGGATATTTATTCCAGATTTATGAGAAACGAAATTGAACCGAGGAACAGATTAAACTACCATTGGCATTACCACTGATAAATGTCGAAGATACTGTCTACTTGAAAAGCAATTACAAGCAGTAGAAGCGATGTAAAGTAATATATTGAAGTTTGTGATGTAATCGACGATAGTGATATAAGTAATATAAGGTAAAGTGATATAGATGACGATTAACCTGGGAGACATTATTGAAATTGTGTTGGAAATAGGTCTATAGTATTTGAGAAAGTCTTTCTAACAGAATCGTTAAAGAAATAAAGAAGAAGATGTGATTAGATGGTTAGCAAATTATCATTAATGGGATTCAAAAATAGCATAATTAAATAGAGTGAATAAACGAATAAAAGAACCAAAGGCGAGAATTCAAATTTGTAATGTATTTAATAAAGTGATATTAAACGTGCTGTTAGAGCGTAACGATTAAGTATGTCGAAACTGAATGGAGCAAAAGAAAGATGGTACAAAGAAAATGATAAAACTTCGGTTTTTTCGATTATGAAATGGTACAATACATTGGACGTTTAGCTAAGGAGGGCAGAATAACTTTGTAAAAGCCAATTTTAGCGTATAATAATATACTATGCATAACTGTACCGGTCACAAAAGTTTTAAAGCGACGGAAATATTTTTATTTGTAATTTTATAAAATTACATCCGGCCCAAAATAAACGAATGCCCAAGCGAGATAGTATAGCTAAAACGGAACGAGCTAGGATCAGATTAAGGCAGTATTTTTATTAACTAGTCTTAGTTTTTGAACCAGTTTTCAAGTAATTATTCAAAAACAAACTAGAATTCCATATTATTACCATTTTCTCTATGCTTCATTGGATTTTCATGCTACGCAGGGTTTCAAAGTACCAAAGTTATCCGATGCAACGCTTAATGCCGCTAATAAAGGAACGTGAAATATTGAAATGCGATCCTACCCGTTAGGGATTAAAATAGATACGATCTTGGATTAAGGTAATTAATGAGTTTGTCGTTGAAAACAACGAATTTACGGGACAATCTATGTATAATTTCCGCGAGAAATTAATAATATCAGGCATTTTGTCCGCTGATTCATTTGTAAAATATTCGCATTGTTAAATGGCTAAGTTCTTTATGATTCCTGTGATTCATCTGATGAAATAAACGTCCAACTCTACAAAAAATATCGATAAAAACGTTTATTGTTATATCCAATTGTTATGCGCGAATAAGTTTGATCTGTGTTTTGCCAAAAATTCTTTGGAAACCTGTTGAAAGTTGTTACGAATCGGTTGAATTTACCGCCTATTAAATATTCATTATTTAACAATAAACCAACGTAGTTTCGCGCAAACGCAGTACAAACGATCATGCACGGACATCTCTGTATCCTCGAGCGAATTTATGCGAACGATTAATCTTTCGGAATTGTAAATTGTTTTTCACGTTTTACGGTTCATGTACGAACGATGATGTACCCCTAGAGTCGTTACTCCGCAACGATAAGCGTAATAATTCGTTTTACGCTCGCTGTTACGTTTCTGCTTTACGTTCACGGAATACTTTTTTCTGTGACCGTCATGCTATGATTACGTCTCTATTTATTATAATTTGCGGGTCATCAAAATGATCAGCCAATCGTTTCTGGTTTTTCTGAATTCACGGCATTCGTACGAAGTAAACTGGCACTGTCTTTCAATCAAAGTTTAATCATAAAATCTTTTTGGTACATAATAAAACAATATTGTATTGTGACATAAATTTCGTCCTATTTTTATATTTATTATGTAAATAGGACGAATATTTGTTGCAATGTAATATTTTCTTTTATGAATTTTGTTCATTGGCTCGTATTTTAAGTCGGCTCGTAGCTTGGAAATTTATGCTATCGTTATAGTCAGCTTCGATGACATTTATAAAATTAATTCTTATTTTCACTAATTGAATATTAATTTGTGATATTGGGCGACTAATTAATTTACAATAATTACATTATTTTATCGGTATAATCTTAACCCAATTTATGTAACAAAAATAATAAATGTGATTGATGATACACTGGCCATGCAAATCGTGTATCTTAACATAATTGAAATACATCTACGCCCATAATAAATGATTCACAGCATGATGAAACGTAATATCTAGCAAATGGTAAGTGGAACGTAACATCGTATATAGAATTGCTCTAAAAGAGCGAACTATGTACTACATGTATGTAACATCTTCTTTATCAAACTTATAATGTCAAATGTTATCGATACGTTCCTGAAGACCTTTCTGTAGATAATCAAACGTAGTGAAATGTAATTGTCGCTGTAAAATAGCGAAATAGATTAATCAAATATAGGAGTAAATCATGATAATTGATAAATATCGGAAATTACATGATTCCTTTAATGTACATTGATCATTTTAAACAATTGTCATGCTTGATTGAAAAGTATTTAGCTGCAATAAAATTATGAACGATGTATGTTCTATTTTACATTGTTCTACTAATAAATATATAGTGCAATGTAGGTTAACAAAATTTATTGGTTTACACGATGTCCGACTGTTAACTCAGGATTGTAATATTCAGAGCTATGTCTAGCACATACTATTCAATCACGATTATCTTCAACTTAAATATCAATCATTATTATTATTATATGCGCTCGGGAAATGACAGAACTTTTATTGTATTTTGATCTTTCTAATTTTGTATTTTAATACTTCAGGGATTCGCTAAATTTTAGGAGAATGTATTAAGATAAAACATTTTATTTTATTTTGCTGCTGTACCGTATAAATGTTTGCAAAATCGTATCAAAGTTTCCTCAGAAAAGAAACTTTTTTAATAATTTTATAATAATAGATTAAACCAGAAATAATTTTTTTTAATGTACGTTTGATATTAAGCGTATAAAATATTAAATATGCGGGATATCGCGGGAACGTATTTTTAAATTAACACGCGACGAATGCAATATTAAAAAGATAGGCTTTCAAGGATAAATTAAATTCACGGAATAATTAAACGTATGAAGTTTTCATCGTAACATTATAAAAGTAACATTTCGAGTAAATTATGCATGAAAAACTTAATGTAAAAGTAAACCTAATATTTGTGGGTATCTTAAAGGATTAGTTTTAAATTCTTTCCTAAAATAGTTATTAGACAATGAACTCATTGTTCCGATGAAATCAACAAATTCCTTTTCTCAATATTTCGTCGTGGATTCATTTCGATTATACGAGACTAAACAAACGAGACACGACAGCGGGCCGAAAATGTTACGACCGGTAATTTCTCATGTTAGCTTCGCGTTGGTCCGGTGCACTGTGCCTTTAACGAGACGCGTTAACCAGTCACCGGTAAAAATATCTCAGTATATAGGCCATGTACCGAAAGTTCATCCCGTATAGTGAAAATGGGAACTGCAAGCTAGATAGACCGGCTCTAATATCGAATGCATCAGCGAGCTTGCATAATTACCATCTCTAATTTCGTGGAATGGCGCGTCGAGGTGCGCGGACATCGCTGACGTTCTACGAATGAAATTAATCGACTGGACAGGTGTATATTTAATATTTTTTCCTTTCTTTTAATATCTTTCATGCAGAATAAAAAAAGGAAAGAAACAAAAAGGAAGACACGTGGAAGATGAGTTGCAGTACAGACTAGATATTAGAGAGCGTTAAAATGATTTTTTTTTAATGAATTGCACGATGTAATCAGGGTGAATGACGTTAGTGGATAATTTAAAAAAAAAAAAGAAATAAAGAAACTTGCGAGGAATATCTCGACTCGAGATATGTGTAGTCCTTTTTTTCACGATCATCTAAATAGGTGTAATTAATTACGTAATCTCTGTATCATTCTTCGAACACGAAATCCTGTAATTAACGCTGAGCATAGCGATAGTATCTCGAAGCAGAGAAATTTCCTCACGTGTATTCCTGCGTGTCTTCCTATGCAATAATAGTGAAAAATCAACGCGTTTACGTACAATGATAATAAATCGCATTTTGATGGTGAACTTCCTGATTTAAGAAGAAGACTTTAATCTTCGATTATCGGTGGAAAAATGTTCATAAATAAATTACGTAGATATAAATATTATTTTATCTTAGCCTTTGTTCAGTAAGTAGGTTTTCTATCACGTATTATTAAAGCGCGGATATTTATGCGAATTCATATTTTTACGAAGTTCGTGAAAAAAATGGAACGTAGATAGAAAATTGTTTTACTTTTTAGACATTATAACGTATACTATACTTTGGATATTTTATGTATCTTATGCATTACGTGCGTTTTGTGCATTCTTTGCAATTCTAATTTTCCACAAATACATAAAAATCTATAATCTACGTATTATCAATTTTATTTACATTATCTATATATCGTTTTAGACCTTCGTATTGATATTCGCTCTCTTCCCCAATTACTTCTTTGTCTTCTTTCGCTCGTTCGTTCCTTGCCTTCGCGTCTGTTTGTTTCTATTTGCAATTTAGATCATCTTCTTTTCTCTTTTTCTGTCTCGTCTCTCTTAGCCTTCTAGCTAATTCAGACTTTTGGTTGACCTGTTCTCGTCTATCAGCTCTTTCTTTTACATTGGTCCATTGTACAAATACATTACCATTTGAAAGACTAAAATTCTTTTTAATTTTGAGTTATCGTTTACAGGGGAGAACAAAATAAACAATTATGCTTCGCTATTTCTTGTTTTCAGTAAGTTCATAAGTTTTTCTTCTATGGTACGAATATTACGAATACGGTAATGTTTTATTGGTTTCTATTCTAATTAATGAACCTTAAACGATTTGATGAATTATAAAATTTTCCAATTCGAGATTATTTTGGTGCATCGTGCGACTCGCATAAATAATTCATTTCTTCAAAGATAATTAAATTTTTCCAATACAAGTATCGAATTGTTAAAAACTTCTCCTGAAAGATTTTTCTGTTATAGTTGTAGGAATTAATTAAAAATATTGTATAAATTCAAGCATCCGGCCATTGGAAAATCTGAATTTACTTTTCACTGAATATATGATTCCTAATATTTTAGCAATAATACATATCAAAATTAATTCAATACAATAATAAAAACAAAATCAACGAGAATGATAGGTAATAGATTAAATTCTGATATCGAATTTTCGATATCAACCCAGATCAAATTTCAATTTCATTTTACGATCAAATTTCATTGCTATGTACTAATCAAAATAATAGCTTTTATTTGCAATCGAAAATAAATGTGTTGATTAAATTTTTACATTCCCATTTTAAATCAAAATTCTCGAAATATAATAAATTTATAATCGATTTTTTGGTATTTATTAAAAATGTTTCCTTCTTTTCGAAGATTGATAAATACGCATAAATTAAAGAGTACTTGTCAATATTTGTTTGGTAGATCCATATAAACGAGTCTGCACAAATTCAATATCTTCATCCAAATTATAAACGTACATAGGTGAGCCACGAAACCGATAGTCACTGTTGGTAATCGATGAGACAGAGAGAGGGAGAGGGAGAGAGAGAGAGAGAGAGAGAGAGAGAGAGAGAGAGAGAGAGAGAGAGAGAGAGAGAGAGAGAGAGAGAGAGAGAGAGAGAGAGAGAGAGAGAGAGAGAGAGAGAGAGAGAGAGAGAGAGAGAGAGAGAGAGAGAGAGAGAGAGAGAGAGAGAGAGAGAGAGAGAGAGAGAGAGAGAGAGAGAGAGAGAGAGAGAGAGAGAGAGAGAGAGAGAGAGAGAGAGAGAGAGAGAGAGAGAGAGAGAGAGAGAGAGAGAGAGAGAGAGAGAGAGAGAGAGAGAGAGAGAGAGAGAGAGAGAGAGAGAGAGAGAGAGAGAGAGAGAGAGAGAGAGAGAGAGAGAGAGAGAGAGAGAGAGAGAGAGAGAGAGAGAGAGAGAGAGAGAGAGAGAGAGAGAGAGAGAGAGAGAGAGAGAGAGAGAGAGAGAGAGAGAGAGAGAGAGAGAGAGAGAGAGAGAGAGAGAGAGAGAGAAAGAGAGAGAAAGAGAGAGAAAGAGAAAGAGAGAGAAAGGGAGGTGATCTCGACGGTCGAGATCCTGAGGACGTTCCTGGCTGCGCGTACGCGCTGTTTTCTTCCTTGACATTCCGTTTCACGCGAGACCATAGTACCTATACGGGCACGGACGAGTTGTGAACGAGACGCCGGCTCAGCAAGTTTCTTTTTGAAAGGAAGAAAGAGTCAGGCGGACTACGCAAAGATGAAGAAGCAGGGGAAGGATAAAACGAGTAATAGGAATCCAAACAGAAACGATCCGCAAGGTCGATGCAGCCCGTTCCTCTCTTGGCCTCTCTTCGGCTTTGCTGCTGTTGCTGATGCTTCTTCTGCCTCTTCACCACGTTTCCCGACGCGATCCTCTTCTCATTTTTATCGATTATACGATTTAATTTTCTACCACGACTAAAGCGACGGAAACTCTTTTCGTATGATACTTTCCGACTTCTTTTGAAATTAGAAACTGATCTCTCGAATCTTAAATCGCTTTTGCTGATTTAACGCGAAGATATGTCTCCGTGATTGGAATTTTTAATCTGGATCTTTTTTGGAAGAAATTATTAATCAAAGGCGGGAGAAGTGTTTCATTGGAAGAATTGATTGGAGTTGATTTTCATTGGATCGATTAAAGTGCAGCTATAGATATATTACTGTTTAGGTATGTAAGTAAGTATGAAGATAAATCGAAATTCTGTTAAAATGAGATTGAGATGATCTTAATTGCAATCCTAAATATAGATTTTATGAGTTCTAAGGAATGAAAAACTTATAATAGCTATAATAAATACTATAATATAATAATCTATAATAAATAATAAATGCTGTGTATTTTTAATTGACATAATCATCCATTTATATGGAAATGCTTGAAGCATTGAAACTCTAAATAAGTAATACACGTGAAGCTTTCCATAGCAAAAGAGGAGAAAAATATATTTTAAAAACGAATCGTTGGATTGTTAAGAAAACTGATAATTTCAATCAGCAAGGTTAATTACACCACGGATGTCAACTAGAGCTCGTATAAAAGTTTACTAGGCAGCATATCAAAGATTGAAATTGTCTCACCGAAGAACCATTGTTGCGAAAGTCCGCTCTGGCACAGCTTATTATCAGCCTCTGCTTCTTCTGTCTCCGTTTTCTGCAAGGATAGAAAGGCCAGATCCCGTAGGCCCTTGTTATATACGCGGTTCACCATTTTAGATCCCGCAAAATTGCGTCCCGTTGATAGAATAGCTGGAGTCGGCCGGAAAAAATCGTCGCCCCGTCGTCGTCGATTACTCCAGCAACATTTTGCGGACTATCGGCCACCATTCAATTCGAAAATCACTGCTCAGCAGCTGTGTATCGTCGAATATCGTCTGGCATAAAAGAGTAGATTTTTATCTGAAGTTTAATATCTGCCTTGACTGCGCTGTTTCACGAAAAAAACGACGCTTGCTCTTCTACGTTAAATTTTTCAATATCCAAATGAAATTGAATTTACGATCTTTTAAAACTTGGAATTTTTAGATCCTTGAATTTATGAAATGTAGAATTTTCTAAAATTTAGAGTTTCTATAATTTGACGGTTTTAATATTTGAAACTTTTTAATTTTAAAATCTTTGTAACGTTGAACTCCAAATTTTTTGCTAGGTGAGTTGTTAAATTTTTAGATAGTTGGATTCCTAAATTTTGCAATTATTTAATTTTTACCTCTTTGAGCTCTTGAGTTTCTTTAATTTCAACG
This sequence comes from Bombus impatiens, assembly GCF_000188095.3. Taxonomy (NCBI): domain Eukaryota; kingdom Metazoa; phylum Arthropoda; class Insecta; order Hymenoptera; family Apidae; genus Bombus; species Bombus impatiens. The sequence goes on along the minus strand of NT_176885.1, from coordinate 209,900 downwards.
CTTTTCGTTTCGAACGGGGATTGTAATATACGACGTAAAATTTTCTAGCAAAGAATAGGAAGAATAATGCATATTTACAGAATGAAATGGGAAACTGTTAAATGTATGTTTTGTCACGTTACTGCGATTTATGATAGATATTTTATATAAGCGTAAAGATGTATAATGGCTACGATGAATTTCAGCGTTTGAAGGAAGTATGCTCGATATTTCAAATGTTTATACTAAAATGAAGGAAAAATGCAGATCCGCTGTCGGAGGAGAAGACGAAAGAAAAAGGACAAAAGAATCGAGCTTGGACACGTCTTATGAATCGATCGGTCTTCGTTTCAACCGGAGCAACTTATTTTTACGCCTTTCAGCGAGAGATGCAGTGCCTTTAATTATGTAGAGAAATGTTCATCATCGGAAATTTTATGCACTATTGACGTCAAACAGAAATGTAAATAAAAGGCAAGGCAGCTACTATTTTCCTATACTATCGTAATTTGATTGCAACACATTTCAAAATCTGTTCCAGAAACTCAACATTCACTTTGTATTTCTCTTACTAAAACCATATACTTAAACGTCGGTCTAAATACTGACAGTTTAATGTCATATACTGTTCAGTTTAATTGCACAATCTCGGATTTCAAATTTTTAGAAGGTTGAATATTTTTACACTTAAGGAATATATTCACACAAAATATACATAGTTTTTGTATAAATCTCTCAAATGTCGGGTATTTAGATCTATCGGTTTCTTAATTTAATTACATAGATGCACGAGGTACGACGATCGACCTCAGTCTCAAACGTTTTCTTTTCGACTCATCAAAATTCGATTTCCATTCATTGAAAGTTTAAGGCAATATTATATTTTTACACCTCTAATATTCACAATCGAATACACACATATAGAGTCTTTTAAACCAATTACGCAGCTGCGTTATACGAGGGCGCGGCGGCAATTTTCTTATCGCGTCAAACGAGTACCGCGTTAGATGGGGTTCTACTGTAATGTAAAAGACTAAATAAATAAAGATTTGCTAGAATCTTCCAATAAATATAATAAGTAGGTGCAGATAATCGCAGCAACCGTGTATGTTTTATATGATATGAACATATATGTATATGATATGAAAATCACGAGGGCGCAGCAGCAATTTTCTGAGTCCTGTTATAACCAAGCGTTCTCAATAAAGCAAGATCTATCAGAGTTTTCGGTAATTATACAGAAAAAGGGCGCACCTCGTCCATTTTAACGATTTCGAAATATATTGCCGAGATCAACATTCTGAACAACTTTTTCCTATTCGCAAAATCGCGTGAAGCAAAAATTACGTGAGGTTCGCGCGAAGCAGCCGGATATTAATCTAACTTTTTTATTTATATTACTGATGATCAGCATCAACGAGTTAAGTTCAAATTGGGCTACGTAAAAATATGTCAGAGTGAAGCATACGGAAGCTAAGTGTAATTGAATATTTTTGCGAATATCTGCGAGGACGGAGCGGAGCGGTTACATAGGAAATAGCTTGCTCAGAATATCGAGCTTGATAACATATTTCAAGCTCATCGAAATCTGTGAACTGTGCTCTTTTCTATATAATTACCGAGTTTTCCAAAAAATGTAACAAGTAGATGCAGATGATCTCGGCAACTGTATCTACACCCATATGGAAACCACGTCAAACAGACGAACTCCTCGGTGGCCTGGCTTGTTCGCAATGTTCATCCTATCTGCGCCACGCGTCTGGCTGTTTATCAAGTTGATTTGCGGGATCGACGCATCGCGGCATCAGATCGCGATACATCCGCGACCCGGTCTCGTTCTGCGCGGTTCAAATGCCTCCGGATCGGTCGTTACGTTTCATGGTTGGTCGGTTGTGGCAGTGGGTACCCGCGTCTCTGGCACGGCCTCCCATCCAAAGGTTGTTAGGTATGTGGCTCGCGTGACGTTACATACACCAAGGTCGGAGAATAAACCGAGAAATCGATGCTTCTCGTTCCCTATATTCGTTTTCGACGTTTGTTAGTCGCCGTCTGTTCTCCAACTGGCAGTCACGTTGTTGCGTCGCACAGGAATAATAATTCCTGTTTCGATTGTGATGTGTAAACTTTATCACAACCGTTGGTTGTACACGAGTACGATCCTCGAGTTGCATTTTGGAAGAAGTATGGCAATGACTGTCGCAGAATTAGGATTAACTTATACATGTATAGCTAACTATATGTAACTACAGATATGTACAAAAGATATAACTAAAACTTGCTTATGCACATACATAAATTATACATTATATATACACATGATTCATAAAATACATGTACTAAATTCGCGATACAAGTAAAAGCAAGGTAGATTCTATGCCATACGAAATAGAATGAAAATTAAGAATATTAAAATTGTATTAGAAGCCTCGCGTTGAGAAAATCGAATTTAAAGACCTGTAAAGTATACACTTACGTGTTTCTCATATATCAACGATCAAAAGAAACTGGAATATTAAAGAGTAATTTTCGAGATTGTCGACAAATTCACGCCAAGAATAAGATCAATTCGTACGAAGAATAGCATCTCGATTGTTGTTTCCTTTCTTAAGTGGTCAATACTTGTAACACTGCATCGATGAAACGTCTTACAACTACGAAGCGAGTATCAAATCGTACGCTGTTGAAGTTTAGCCATAATTTTTTCAAACAACTTGCACAGTGCTCTAACTAAAGAAAGGCCCTTCGACTCTCGACCAAAGAAGCACCTTCTTGACGACACGCTACGGTCAAATATCCATGCCTCTGACAACGTTTCATTCTCGCAGCTCAAATCCGTTCCACTCTTCACGATCCGATCGCGAAAAGGTCGACGAGCCTATTTCCAGTTTAGCCGCCTATCGTTTCACCGCATCTATCCGCAGGTGCAGCATGCCTTAACGAGCGACTTCCGTCGCGTTTATAATTCATCCTGCAACGTTGTTTCGCGATTCATTCATAATTCGTAACGGTACCTGTTTCTTTTCCTTTCGAACGATCGTTTCTTGACTCGATCGGTTCTCGTCGTGAACGACGTTCGTTTGGCGTTTGAGATCTTCATATACACATTCTATGCCTCGGTGCTTGCGTTTCAAGTTCGATCTCCATCGTCGTTTGGAAACAAGCTTGAATTACGATTAGTTTAGTTTGGATGGGACGGAAACGAAGGTGCACCGACGCTGCAAGTCGCTTCGCTTCTAAGTTTGCGTTCGATGGCTTCGAGATGCGCGTTCATTCACTGTTTCGAGATACCGTGAATATTCAGCCATTTGAATATGCAACAGAGTATAATTTTCTCCGATTGATTTAGCCGCGATAGAGAAGTCGTGCGTTGGTGTACGTGTGACTTGGTCGAACAGCGAGTTTGTCGCGTTCGGTGAAAGAAAACCTGAATTAAATGCGAGGAGATTAATAGGAGGCGATTCCGGGCACCTTAATTGATCTTTGTGGAAGAGAGAAAGTAGGAAATGGCTCTCGGTAAATAAACCGAGATTCACCTTTAATGAGAAGATAAATTTAAGAATGGTAACGGGAATTGATTAACGAGTCTTAGATCGACAATGGAATCGTTTGTTATTTTTATAAGAGTTTCTTTCGTTCGTCTGTAAATTATCTAGAAAATTTCGTGTTTATCGTTTCATGCTTTATGAGGATAATACAATTTTTATAATTCTTGAGTAACAAATATTAACGCTGTAGGAATACTGACAGCTGTAATATACAGCTTGTACCAAAGAAATCGAAATGCAAGGTACGTGAAAAGCAAGTATACTTCATAAAAAAGTCATTCAAGTATCAAGGAATTTACAGCAGTAAATTTATACAATTTTTTATAAAATATTATGCATATTATATACCTTACGTAATTTTAGCATTAATAATCACGATATTTCGTATTTGAATTCGTACAATTATTAAAATGTAATGTAATTTGCTTGTCGCAAAATGGTTACTCTAATTCTTTTTTAATATTTCTCCTATTTATGCTTACAGAATTCATCACTTTGAATCAGCACATTCAACAAGAATCATCATGGATTTTGGAAAACAGAAGATTCAATCTGCGTTAAAATTTCTCGTATTATGCCGCGCATGATTAAATGCAGCTGTAGTTCCGAACGTATATTAGATTTTTGATCGATACAAAAAGAAAAAAAAGGGAAAAAGAGAAAAATATAGTGGAAAGAAAAATGAAAATGGAAGTGAAATATTTTGCTAATTGTAAGACTATTACGAAAGGATCGGTCTATTTAATGGCTTAAAAGAGGTCATTGGGCCCTTGAGAATCGAACGTTGCGACCATTTTGGTGGCGATGTCCAGGAAGAAGTGCTCCAACAGGACACAGGAGCACGTAGGAAAAAGGATCGCAGAGTAGTCTATAGATAGGCTACTATGACGGACTATTTGGATCCACATTTCGTCAGGGCTCTCTGCCGCGATCCTGAACGACGAACGCTTCAAGTGAGTTAATGCAATTGCATGATTATATTTTTCTAATAAATGGCATATAGTTTATGTAGAAGTTTGGTAGTTTACGTTACTAAACATATTTGGTAAAAAGGAAAAATATAAAAGGATAATAATTCAAGAATTCGAGGGTTAATAACGTGAATCATAATCATCAAATCATAATCTGTTGAATTAAAAATTCACGTGAGTTAAACTTTTTAATGCTCGAGTATCAAAATTGTTTCATTTCTGGATCTTTGAATTCTAATATTTTTATATTCTACGATTTAAAAATCTTTAAATTTCTATTCTTTATAATTAACGTTAACGAACCTCGAAGCACTGTCCAAGCTATTAGTACATTATTATTTGTCGCACGATTACTGTCCATTCGTGATCGTTGATCGAGGTGAACTTTCAAGGATGGTTAAAGTATGAAAGTAAATTGTCTCTGGTTACGTCTAACTTTCACCGTGCTGCACGTATAAAACAAATAAAACATGCACACGTGAAATCTCCAAAGAAATCTCTGACAGAAACAAGAAATTCTATCGTTTCGTTTCCCTGCCCCCTCCTCTCCTACACACACAGATACTATATTATTATAAAAAGAATTATTCACCGAGAGTTTCGAATCTTTGTTTTTTTTTAATGTTGTGTCCATATTTACTACCTATTATACTTGTTAATGTTTTACGAATAAAACAAAATTACCTGTCTATATCACCGTTAAAAAATTTTTCATTTATAACTATAAATTTCTCTTTGTCCCACATTTACGATCGTGTTTGTCAATTTTATACGAATAAAAATCATTCAGAATGATCTATTGTGCACGCTTGTCGTCTCTATAATGCGCGATTTTACGCGCCAGTGTACACGCACAAAGACGCATTCGTGACTACGTTTTACGATGGTCGAGAAAGGTTAAAGGGCGTCGTCAATATCCACGAACAGGAGAACTGCTCGAACTTTCCAAACGAATAATCCGCTGCTTCTTATCTTCGCATAATCGCATTGGACTTGAGCGCGCAGCGTCCTGGAATTTCGACGGAAAAAATTCCCATTTCTTGCGCGGGAAATTACTTCTGGGCCCGAGTTTCGCCTTCTCAATACCAATTAAGTAGTTCGAAGGTTAAAAGGGTTCCCAAATCTTTCGACAAAGATCGTTTATTAAAACACGGATAATGAGATTGAAGATCTTTAGAAACTTTTCATTGAGAATGGACCATCAGGAATATTTTTTTAATAAGGATTTTTAATTCAAATTCTTCACACAGTCTGTACAATGCATTAAAAACCGGGTGGTTATATCGTTTTGAAAAGAAAATATCTTCCATATTTTGTAGAATCTTGACCGTGGTAATTTTTATGTCTTTGATGACGTCTTCCTTCATACATTAACTTTTAGAGATAGTTCGTTAAGATGAAACTCGATATGCAAGTATTCAAGATGTTTTTGCAATGATGTTCAAAATGGTTAATACTTAATGCGTTATAAACTTCTAGCTATGTGCTATTATTTCTATTTCCTCAAATACATAGTAATTTGAATATTTTTTAACAGCTTTATTTTTTACTCATTATATTTGAGAAGTTTGAACACCCTGATGGCTAACAATCGATACGAATCAATACGATTGATTTGTGTTTTAACAGATATGTACCGAATCAAAAAAGGTCCTTTAGCGAGTTAGTTTCAAGAGGAAGTTTCGCGAAAAGATTCTGTCACGTTGCCTTGATGGCTTTTTTCAAAAGTAATATCGTTAAAACTTCTTCCTAGGATTCTGTGTGTTCTTTATCGGATAAACCAGCGAACAAATACTTTTCCTTTATCGGAAAGGGATAAAGAATTTTCGGCGAAAAGAATTCTCGCGTTAAACGACGCGGAAAAACTAATCAATATTGAAATCTCAAGATAAGTGGCGAAACATTTTCAACTTCAGATAAAAAAATGATAGTTACGCATACCTCCAGTGTTTATTGATCATTTTGTAATCCGCCTTCGCGTAAAATTTCAAACAAGCCAATAATTCTTTTTAATCATTGTTCAAACATTTTTTAAATTTACTTTGATTTCCATAGGTGTCCTAACAGTTAGGGATAGTGATGTATATCGAGATAGTCGAATGTTTCGTGATAGCGCCCTTTTTACCCTTTAACTGCCTTTGCTCCCCTTTGTTCTATCGGGACTTGGACTAACTACCAATCGTACGTTTCTAATTCGAACGTCGTACGGTTGATTGCGATCGGAAAAACTAGCTCGCTTTGTTCTATCGTGATGTCCCTTTCCCATCGCGCGACATATCAACGATCGAACGATTTTTGCAATAAAATGCTCTGTCACGTGTATGTTGCGACCGAGACGAAAAAAAGAAAAAAATTGGCAACGAGCCAATACAAATCGTTACATCGACAAAGAAGTAATCGAATTTAAATGACTGCCTTTTAGGCTTGTAAATGTCTTTTATGTCATTTTCCATCGAATATAAACTCGTACGCGTAATACATCGTTTGGAAACATAACCACGGGTAGTTCGTTTTTCTCTGATTGTTAATCAAGTGTTCTCTTTGTTCGAACGTTTCCTGCTTGAGATGGAAGGGAATTTTTGTACAATGTTTTGGTGGAGGATAGAGAATATTTACAGATGAGTTATACGATGTGGAACGCGTTATGTTACACGATACAGCACTTGCACGGAAATTCTGTTATATAGAAAATATCCAGTAAAATGATTTTAAATATACAGTGAGAAAGGTACGAATATTGTTATGATCTGCCTGTGTGCGTAAAATTTTATTTTTGAAAAATGTTTATGAAATCTAAAATTTTTGTAGAACATGGTGCGTTCTATGTGTACACACGAGAGTTCTGGACAAGAATATTATGCTAGAGTTAATGAAAAACCTACGAAATTTTATTACGCGCGGCTTCATTTTCTACCAAGCGTACGTACAAATTTTTATCTTTTGGAGGATTTTTGTAAAGCATAAAATTTTCTAGGACAGGTGAAACGAGAGAAAATCCACGACAAGAATTTCACTTTAATTTAAAAGAAGCGGACATTGACGACAAAAATTGTACTGTAGAACCAATAAAAAAATCTACGGAGTTTTATTATGCGTATAAAATTTTATTTTTGGAGAATTCAGAACTGCCAAGTTACAGAATTGTACTATAGGTACGAGCGGGAAAGAATTTCGCCCTAAACAACGTATACTTGGTATCAGAAAGTAGTGTCTCTAAGCACTTACAACGGCGTTTCTATTTTCACCCAAAGGACCTACTTTACTCTCGGGTAAATTTATCCAACTAATTTCCATAGTGAGATAGTTTAAATTTCTTCGAATATCTCTTCAACATCTCGGTTGCACTGTGGTCTCCTTATCTCCTAGTGTATCAGAATTTATCTTTAATGGGCGAAACATAATATTGAGGAATGGCTTGTTCTCAAAATATTTAACTTTCCTTCTATTAATCTTCCTTATCACTGGACCATAGTTCTCATTTAAACAGATAAAAGATAACTATGAAAGATTACGTGTTCTCAAATATTTAATCACTTTCCATTTAATTTCTTTTATTTGCTGTCGTACCGAAGCTTCGCTCAAACAATAAAAAAGACAACCGCAATTATTTAATTATTTAATTCTTTTTGCCCATTATTATTCCGACATTTTCCTTAATTCCCCAAAACGCGTTAAAATTATATTTACAAGAAACCATCTATTTCCAAGCGTTTAGATTGAAGTTAGAGACTCCAATCAACAACAATCTCTCTTTTCATAAAGAAACAAAATTCCGCTTACGAAATCCTCGTCGATTGTTTAAATAATGAAATTAGAAAGAAATTCGTAGAATAGCGAGTCCCTCTGAATATTTAATCACCTTTCATCTCCGGTCGCGTGACCGGCATAATATCGATCGTTGTCGTCAGGGGCCAATTAAGAAAAATCCCTGAGTCACGGATTTTCATGAAAAACTTGTCGAATTCCATGGCGCGAACGCTTCCCAGACGTCCTTCTGCGCCCTTCGTTATTTTCGTACTAATTTGCGAACCGCACGATCTGCGAGGCGAGCGTAGAATGACGGCCGTGTGCAGAGTCGCGCGTGTACCAAGGCAAAGCATGGCTAAATAGGGAAACGTCGAAAATTCAGGGAAACGACCGCGATTTTCAGTACAATGAAAGTCTCAGATATTGTGCGAGATATCGATCCGGACCGTAGCCGCGCAGTAGTTTTAAACAAATAATGGCGTCTCTACCGACGTCCTCGATCGCTGAGGATATAATTGACAGGTTTTTCTCTTTTTCTCTGTTCTTTTCTTCTTTCTCGCTTCTTCTTTATATTTGTATATTTTCTTTTTTCATTGCATTCAACTTGTTTTATTCGCGGAAACAGCGGGAACGAGTCTTTGAAATTTCATTCTTGCGGAAACGATTGACGCGATGGAAGCGTTTCGCGCTTCTCGATGCGTGCTTTCTATTATACACAGATGTCTGTCGTTAACAAAACTGTCCAACTTTATTATCTTTCTTCGTGCGTTTGTTCTGTTCGGTTGTAAATGCCATCGATCGCGTCCACGTAGAAAAAGAAGCGTGGAACGTTCCACGATGAGTTATGGATGAGCTGAGTTTTCATTGTCTCGCGTTTTATTTCGGTGAAAGCATCGTTTCTTCTTGTTTCCGTGGTGGGCTCCACGATCGTTGATTTTATCACCGTAAGTATTTAGCATTTGGAGGGAAAGAAGAGTTTGTGCTTTTGTTGAAAATTCACAAGGATCCACATTTTTTTAAACGTTACGCTTGATACATATACTGTTATGTTTTTTGGATCATCTTTAATTTACTCGAGTTCTTGTAAGTTCGAAGAAATATCAATGACAAGAATCATTGTTAGTACGCGTGGTTTTTTATATTAATATACAAATTAGTTACAGAAATAGCAAATATAGCAAACACAGGAAATACGATAAAACATAAAGAATTTTCCTCGATGCATTTGCTCCTACTTTATAATGCAGAAGAATCGTATCCTTCCAGATCAAATTCCCTTGAGAGATCCTTATCGGTGTCACAAATCAAAATCATATGATAAAATAAAATTTACGTTATAACATTTTTTTTTTTTTGAGGGGGGAATGCAGCCATCATTTAAATATTACGCATCATCTAAAGTTTACGATGGTAACCAATAAAGTATTATCCAATAAAATTCAAGGAACTTTCGTCCAAATACCAAAACACGTGTAAACGTATATTTCTTTTTTCTCCGTGATGGTTGAAATTTTTTATTTCGATAGACTGGTCGCGTTTAGTTCGTTTTTGGTACGTGCATGTTCGATTTCAAGCATATGTATGTAGCTATACCGGATCATGGGAAGGAGAGAAAAAACAAACGAGAATATGAGTTCAGTAGCTGGTAACAAATATTTAGAAAGTTGAAGAGCAATATTCCGAAGCGACCGTGCGTACGACGTATGAGCGATTAAAAGAATGAGTGTACTGTGTTTTGTCCCTAGAACAATTCATTCGCGTTGAAACGTGTACACAGATCGTCTGAGAACATTTTCTCCCTTTTTTTTCTAGCATTATTCCACGAGCCAAGCGTACGATCGACATTTTTCCTGAAACGAAAGGCTTATTCATGACAGCGAGTGTAAAGATGAGTTTCGAATAATATCTAGGTTACTTGCCCTTTCATTTACCTCGCAAACTCCCTTTGAAAATATTTTGTTATTATTTTTTGAGGTCCGTTATCTTCCGGGAAATTTTAGATACAAAAGCATGTTACGTACGTTAATGATGTCTGCTTCTCACATTTATACTTTGAAATTAGGTTTGGCTATTGTTCCCAATAATTTATTTCTGTGGATATTTTAGTTGTTCCTGTTTGTATAAAAATGGTAATTTACGCTATAATTTTTTCATCAGCATATATTTTTTTAAATAGAAAGATCAGTTCTACGACCATCGTTCTTTCTTAAATGACAATGTACGTGGAATTTTCTCTATCCAGTTTTCCACATAGAGTTTCAGTAATTTGTCGAAAAACTCGTATCACGCATATAATATAATGCATATGGTAATCAGAGAAGTTCGTTATAATTACTACTTTATTGTAATTACTTGCTATTAGTTAATGTGCATTTAAATAAACTATTACGAAGAAAATAATTCAACAGTTTTCCGTGCTGCATTTAAATGATCGTTAGAGCAATTTGACAGACCTTCCCTCCTTTTAAATTGAGCTTAATTAAATGTTCCTTGATTCAGATTGTCGATTTGTTCCGTGATAGTGCTACAGATCTACATCTTTAGCCATACATAGTATACTTGCATTTGCATAGTATACTACTGCTTCTACAAAAATTCTAATCTGTGAAATGGAAGTACATGTTTCTTAATAAAACTATTCCCTCAGTGTTTTTTTTTCTATATCTACCGTGTGACAATTTACTTACCATAACACGTTCACTGTGTACCTTTTGGACGAAATACGCTCGGATAAATTCAGAGGTAAACGTCTGAGATTAAACGCATAATTCTGAATTAGGGTCTAGTGATCTCGTAGCGTTAACAGCAAAACATAATATGTACTCCTACGAAAGAACCATAAATATCCTGCAATTGCAATGTCGTATGATGTCATATGATGGGTGACACAATTTTTTACCAGATCATCATAAATATATTATTTGTTATTTATACAAATTGTTATTCGAAGGTTATCTCGTGTGCTGAGTCGGCACACATTTTCACGTAATACACATAATATCGTCGACAATTTAAAAATCACGAGAAAGAATTTTGTAATAATCGTTTACATAACACATTCTGCAAAATCCTATAATATAGAAATGATAAATTCACTTTCGTTTATTACATTTGACATCGTTTACGATATTACGAAATTTATATAGTACGTTGTATAACACTGTGCCTATTTACGATATTATCATTTAATATCCATGACATTTCAAATTTCACCGTTAAATAATTTTCCGATCGATCGAGAAATTCAAGTCAAACTCGTCCCTCGGCTTTCCTTTCGAAAACAGGTTCGAATGCACATATCACGTTCGCGATATCACGAAGCAACTTTTTCAGTAGCAAAAACCACTTTCAACTCGACTCATTTTCCGATTAATATCGAACGAAGCAATGGAATCGATAGGAGGCCGATCACGCCAGGACCCGTAGTACGTGTCTACAGTTTCGAACGAATAAAAAACACACAAAAAAACAACCCTCGTTGGTCAGATGGAGCAGTCCTAATCCATCTTCATACAGGGAACTGCTCCGTTCCATAATAGATAGAAATTTTGTTTCACCGTTACGATGCTCCCGGAGGGTTGAAATAATTGATATTTACGCGGCTACACGAGGAACCCCTTTTAAAATCTTACGAGACGTCTCGCAACGTGGGTTCATACGATCCGTACGTGAAGGTCGTCCAGTGTTCGCTCCACTTTTCGTAGGAAAGGCGAGCAAAAAAAGAGCGAGCCAACGGATCGAGAGGCGAAACGTGGTCGAAACCGCTTCGGAGACCGACAGGCGCCGTACAAAACCTTGATTCGCAAGTTTTCGTGGTTTACAAAGGTATTTACCCTTTGTCAGAACGAGAAACTTCCACCTGACGCTCGTCACGTTGTTATTATTTTCCTGCGTTTAAGGGAGTGTTCTACCATTAGACGCGTTTCTTCGAACCGTTTGTACTTAAAGAACTTAGGCATTTTGTATGCGTACAATTATTTTTGTCCGTGTTTCATTGTAACATGCACAAATTTGAAAAGAAAAACAGAAGAAGAATTTTAGAAAGGCGTACGTTTGTCAAGAATATTTTAGTTACAGGTATTTTCTGTAAGTATTTAATCATGTTTTAGTAAGATGTAGAAAATTCAAACGAAAGATAAATGAAAATGGTTTTGAGAAAACAACATTGAAAAATGACCATGTTTTCCAAGTTACCGATATTTGTATTCACAATTTCAAGTAGCCGTTAACACGAAAACTATGAAAGTGGTCAAAATAACTAAGACGAAATTTTTCATAGAAACTTTGTAGGTTTACAACGATACAACGTTTTTAGAGATTTGAGTAATGTAAGAGAAGATGTATGGATAAAAGTTTCTCTTCTTTCATGACACTTTCGTGATTGATTTCTTTGATGCAAATTATGTATACACTTTAGTTATTGGTAATTTTAACTTTGGAAGTCCGAATACAAAGTTTCTTATGTATATTTTTGAAACCGTATGCTTGGGAAGAATGCGAAAAGACCTATACTATGTCCCGTCTGTGTTAAACAACTTTTATAACATTCGTCTGATGTCTTCTTCTTCTCATGAGGTATTCCATTGTATGATGATATGCGCAGATAGAACATAACAACTGTATATCTCACGCGTGCTAGTAGTTAACGCACACAGCACATCGTCCAAATTAAAATAAAATACTCAGCAGTTACACCTAATTCAGTCCACTTGATTTATAGTTAATTTACAATTCAGTGATTCGATATAACGATATCAACGAAGTGTTAAAATCTGTCACGTTCGCAATTTTCGACAGAGCGAACTTTGGAAATTCGAAAAATTTGCGATATTCCTCGTGGTGCGATCGATACCACGCCCAACTCGAAACAATTGGCGGATCGCGCTTTTTTTGATTGATTAAAAGAGTAAATTGCATTCCTAGTTTCGCGTAAAATTTGTTGTATATTTGAGATAGAACCTGATTTGTTATCTGGAAAGCTCGTGGAATTAATCGAGCAACGACTAAACGAAGATAAAGAAAATGAGATTTTTTATTTTGTAATACGATTTCAGTGGTTAAGAATATAGATGCTTGAATTAGAATTTGTAAAAATTTGTACAAACGTCTGCAATCTGTCTGCCACAAATATAAAAATTTGAATCAAATTGTAAATTTAGTGGGCTGACGTTTACGTTAAAAGAATATCGAGTATCTCTGCCCCAATGTTAAAATTGGAATCAGCGAATTTTCCATCCTTATTTTATCATCTAATTCTCATTGATTTATTCCTAAACGTAGCCGGTTATAATTCACCTAAACTATCTCTCCCTGCAGACTTTACACGATATACTAAGCGGAAAGGAAGTTGAAACGAAAGGAGAGCAGCTTTGTTTTAAATTCAAATGATCTAAATCCTCGACTCGAGGGGAAGTTAAACGCTCTTATCGCGTTTAAGAGCAACTTCTTTATTCCTGGTCACCTGTTTCCGTCCGATTATCTGTCTACCAAGAAACAGTACGATAGTCTGGTAAGAAAAAGTGTCTATGCAGCATATTTTCTCCCATTGTCTTCCATTTTAACTCGTCCAACCGTCCCAAACCGGGAGTTTGGTTTAGGATTTTCCTGAAATACGCATTTATCTTGTCTTAGGTTGCAGCAAAAACGATAACGTACAAGCCCTCTATGGGGCCCCTTATCTCGACTGGCACCATGGCCAGCGCAGCCGTTACGATACATTAGGAAAGTCGATTTTATGATATTTTTGGAACGATAATTTCGGGGATTACATAAATCGACGGGCATTACGTTCGATAACCCAGCGTTCTGCAATCTTACTTTTACAATACACGCGAAACAGAATCAATATTGCTATTCTTGCAATAAGGATTGGTTCGATGGGAAGGTCTTCGAAGAACCGTAGAAAATGCTCGAGTAATTTGTTGCTTGGGATGAAACCTTTCTTGTGATTGGATTTTTAGTAAATTTGTCGATGTTTGACTTTTTTAACGTGTTGCTGATGTTATCGTAGATATCGACGTTTAAGTGATTTTGTAACGAAACTTTTTGTAGTGGAATTTATTATCTTCTTCGTGTATGAACGAATTCTAGCTTCGTTTGGATTAGTCAAGTTATCCGAGTTCAAGGTAATTCATTTACAGCGTGAACCTGTTGTTTATTTCACTTGAAATATCTTTTTCAGGTTTCTACGCTTGTTCTTATTATTCGAGTCACTTGAATTAAGTAAAGTATGCTAATTGAGTAAGCCAAAAGGGTGTTCACAAAAGTATACTAACAATAAGAATCTTATATAGATATTTTATTGAAAGGTTTTCATATCGTAAATGGTCACACTCATATCGTAAATTATTGCATAGTATGTCAATAATTCTTGTTCGTTGATCAACGCGTGTTTAAAATATGTTCAAACCAATGTTTGAAAGGTAATTTATTTATTAAAAAATACTAGCGAAGATATTTCTACTGCAAATGAATCGACACGATCAGTACATTGAACACGCTTCGAAGCTAAAAATCAAGCAAGCATTCGCTTCCATTTCGTTTCGTCTAAACTGTAAACGATCCACGAGTTTGCCTATATTTCATTGAACTATTAACGATGATTGTGGCTTGCGTTGCAAACAATCCAGACGAAACGGCGCCACGAAGTTTGCAAGTTGGGATTAAACATGCGTTGGAACAGACGGATCAGTTCGATTAGGGATCTGACGTGATGTTATCACAACATATGTACGTAGAAAACAAAACGAGTAACGTCTGAGCCAGCCTGTGTTATTAAACTCGAAAATGTTAGGGTTGAAGTTGTATGGGATAAAAATTTCAAATTTCACTCATTGAATTTTAAATCTGAAATTTTGTATTTCAAATTTCAATTTTCTAACTTTCAATTTCTCATCCCTAACGTTAATTATCGGGTTCTACATTTCAAAATAGTACTATTTACTACGAAATTCTTATCTACTTAACGTTAGACGAATCAGCAAGCTTCTAAAAGATCGTTTTATGAAAACGCATTAAGTCGCATACTCGTTTGCGATACAATTAGCAACTCCATCCAATTACGCTGCCATAGTTAAACGCTTCGGCTGTGTATCCTATCCAAGTTGAGCAACAGAAGTGACGTAACAACATTCAGCGTAAAATCCCACGAGTGTTTGTATTGATTGTAACATCGTACAATAAAGTTATACGAGAGAAATAGACGGTTTATTGCCCAAGAGTAAAATTGTAAAAAAATTATAAAAACGTGAGAGCTTTGTTCACAGTAATTAATTAAGCTCTCTATTTAAAGTATATACAGTAAACAGGATAAACAGGATAAGCACTGCCGTATTATCAGCATCGCAGAATTAAACTCTGCATTAAATCATAGTTTATATTACATACTTTAATTAAACTGTATATTAATACCATAGAATTTTTATTAATCCCTATATTAATATGTGAAAATGAGATATTAAAAGTGAGCTATAGATTTCCATAGAGATCCCTATCTCATTCGGTACATGACAATTTTATTTATTAAAAATTGAAATTACCAAACTCCTTTTAAGTTTTCTTTTATATGAATATGATTCTACCTGTTTTATCATCATCGTGCAGTTTTAATTATAATTATTTATATATAGTATATACGTGGAAAAATATATTACGCAGGCTATTTATTTTAATGTTATATCACTAATTCTTTATATGTTTAACTCAAATGCTGGAAATTGTAAGATTCTTCGCTACGCTGTAACAATCAAATGAAAATTCAAAATTCTGCTCTCGAAGTCGAGTTAAGAGTTAACTTCAACGATAATATCACGGAATTCTTACTAAACTCAACACTAATATCAGAAAGAAAATTCTTACTGAACTCTGTTACATACTCGTGTCAAACAATTGTTATGAAACCCTATAGCAATATGAATTAATATTGAAAAATTCTTTCTAAATTTATTAAATATCAGTATGTCAGAATTCTTGCAGAACTTTCATTCATGATATATCGTAAACAACGAGTAATCGCATTACGATCGAAATACACGGAAGATTGTCTAAAGGTTAGAAGGAGAACCTTGGAATATTCCCAGTTCACCAAGGGGATGATCTGAAACTAACGATCTGAGAAGTTGTCTAAATTGCTCGTTCGTTAAATTGCGTTCGTAGAAGAGGATGCAACCTTCTCGGCCCTGATAAGACGCCGCGCGGCCTTAATCACGTAACATCGATTATCGCGAAAGTCGATGCACGTTATAATACACGTCGCGCGTTGCGGCTCTAATTATCGTAACGACCACCGCCCTCTTCCACAAATCAACTACGGAATATTGTTAGTAAAATTATACACGCGTAAAACGTACAAAATTATAGGGTTGTTTGAAAAATTCGTAGCATCTTTTCTTTTCTTTTTCTTTTTACCGAAGCAATTGGAATTTCTATATGAATATTATTTTGCAGTACATGGTACGTTATATGTCGTCAAACAAATTACGATTACAATTAGAATATGTTTCACGTTTTACGAATTATGTATTATCCAATTGTCTTATTCAATGTAAAATTGTAAAATTATAACAGAGAAATCTATGATCTACGACTCGTCGTTCGTCGATTTATTAATATTATTGGTTCGAGTAATAAATTCGTCCTATACTAGCGTATACATTTAGAAGGGTATCATAAAAATTGTTTGAAAAACGTCAAGACACGTATATCGTCCTTGCTAAAAGATATGCATACACGTACTATTTATAGAATAAATATTTTCCTTTTGTTTAAATATGTATAAAAGAAGCCAATTCGCTAATTCACCTTCGTTGTTCGAATTTGAAAGTCACATCGATGAAAGTTTCTCGGCTCTTGCTTATGGAAAGTCGATCGACCAGTCTCCTCTGCTCGTCTCATCAGCAAATCAAGCGTGGAAATTGAATCCTTGCTCCTTTTCGATCCCTTGCATCGTCGATCCACGCTTCGTCTCCTTCTATGTTCAATTATCGAACAAGAGGATTCTTTTTGTACTCGATCATTACATTTTGCGAATGTTACTTTTCTGATAATTTCAAGGACACGAAATATAAGCCAGTTGTAATTTATTTTTCGTTTTTGTCGTCCGTTTCCGAGAACAATACACGGACCCCACAATACGCTCGGCTATTACGCCCTCACCGGAAGTACATTCAACTATATTAACTTTTCGACCGACTTTAATTACGCCCCGTTGAATGCAACTCGTGGGAAACGTATTACGCGAATAGAAAATCGCCTGAAATCTGGACTTTTGATGGAATTTGTCGTCGCACACTGTACCACGTGCAATTGAGACAAACTGCGACACGCTTGCATTGCCATATTCGAAACGGTAGATTTGGAGGAAATGTAAGGAAAGATGGAAACATACGAAACGAAACACGTTACAGAATGAATATTGGCGCAGGCTCGCGAAAGCGTTCGAACGCTTGTTGATATCTTTTATGATTATATTATGCGTGTTACACGAAATAGTTTGAAATTTCATTAGCATTGTTATGAGACTGGATTATCATGATTACATGCATAAAGTTTTGTACAAGTCTGAAAATACATATAGAAATTATAAAATATTAAGAATCATATTAACAAACCTGAGTATTTAGTGAAACTATACTAACGCTTGTTGTACAATTTAAGATGATTATTCATTCTGTATACTAACTTCTTACTAAATTATGTTTACAATAAATTTGTTGTAATTTCTATGTACATTTTAGAATTGTTTTCAATTTTGATTAATATAACGATGGCAGTCGTGTCTCGTGATAATGCTTAGGAAATTCCAAAATGTTTTATATGATAAAGATGCGCAAATATCTTAATACGTTCCAATGTCTATAGAAAAATATAGTTGTTTAATTAATCCAAATATATCCTACGTAGAATTTCACTAATTTAAGCATGGGATAAAAAGCTAAAAGTACAGGTTTCCATAAAGAAAATCATGCTACTGGTCTTTCAAACGCTCCGTTGCATAAAATTAATTCCAGTTGCATATGGCACCTTGTACACGAAGTTACAGAGTGAATTAGTTTACCTTCAAAATGGTTGAATGCACAGTACAAGTTTTTCCAAGCGTTTTGTAAAATTTACATTTTCTATCAGAGCAATGATATAAAATAATAGTAAAGAGCAATATAAAATAATAATAATAAATAATAAAGAGCAAGAATGATAAAATGCACTGTTTTTTCTTTTAAAGTTGGAGCGCAAAAAATTATAAACAATTTACATTTTTCCAATTCTTTTCTAATGTCAGTAAATCTACTTTGAGTAAAAATATCTACGTTGCACATTCATAAACAAAGACGATTTAAAAAAGATAAATATATATAATCAATCTATGTATATTAAATAATTGACATGATTGATAATTAAATGATTGATAATTAAATGATCTGGACGTTGACAGTGTAAATAATTATCTACAAAAGCATATAAAGATTAAAACAAATAAATATATTTAATTGATATTTAGTATAAAAAAAAGGAGAAAAAGGAAGAGAAGAACGTTGAGAAAAAAAGATCACTTTATTGAATTTGCTCCGTCGTGTCAACGCGGTTAATAAGCACTGTTCGGATGATCAATTTGGATAACGATAGCATAGAGATCATAGTATACGATAACAGGGCACATTAGGGTCGCATTAGAGGCAATTGCGTTGGCGCGCGCCTCGTTCGAGTTTGTAAATTGCTTCGCTCCTACCACCGATAGGTTGATCACGACCTGTAAATTCAAATGCTACACTTCTGCCAAATACGCTTGCGCGAGAACTTTATAAACACGGTAATTCAGCTTGGAAGAAGCTCTTTCACAGTTTCTGAATGTGAAATGCTTCGAGTTTGTACTGCAAACATTGTTCGAATAAATATGATATTTCAATCCGTTCAGAGGTTTTCCGGTGATAAGCATTTAAAAGGTTGAGATTGTAAAAAGTTTCGAAATATTGATTTATAAACCTTTTTAGAATTGTTTTATTATGTATAGTGTATTTTATGATCGAAGTATATCGCATGTTTTTTTTTCTTGATACGTAGTATTTATGTTTTATTTCACAAAATTCGCTACACGTAATAAAACAGTCAAGGAAAAAGATCGGACAACTCATATTTTTGCTCAAATTTTTTACAGTTTTATAAGTGTTTTACATGTTGATATTTTTTATATCGGATCAATTTGTTTAATAAAAATTTATCGTAATTATCTGTTAAATAAAATTGTTATTTATACTTTCGTATATAACACAATTCTATTTGTTTCTTGTACTTTATATATTGCTATTTTTTCTATTTTAGGATCTGCAGATCATATACTATGGTCTGCTGGGTCTGGAAGCGTTACGGCCGTGCAGAGATTCCATTCTCCGTGGGCTTTGCAAAATTGTACGATACGAACGACACCATGCGAATCACGTACTCTATTAGTAAGTTCTATTTCATTCTGTATGTCGTTACGTTTCACATCCAGACTATTTTCGAATTCAGTACATACCTACGTGTGATAGTAATAACAATTTTTTGAATTGGCGCTCGTACTGATCTCGCGGAATTATTTTGTACTTTCGTCGTAGAAAAGTTCTCTACGTTATCTGAAATACGTATACATATGTCGTGATAAAAATGTAGTAGAAAATTTCATTATCGACAGCTTTTTTATACATACATGTTCGATACTGTTTTATCGACGGGTTTCTTTCTTACCTCTGGTAGTAAACTAGACTACCGTAGAAACAGATCAGAGATGTCACTAGATATTGCGACGTTTAGTCATTTCCCGCGGTTTTAATGAACGACCTGGACGTGTTGGTTAGTGAAAGGGAAACATATTTTACCTTTGAGGGAAAAGAATATAATGCAACAAGATTTTCTAGTAAGTAGACCGAGCGTCTCACTTAGATCTTGAATTTGTATTAAGATAAGGTTAAAAAATATAAAAGACTGGAATTAATAATACTTTGAAACGCAGATATCTTACGAATCCATCGTATTGAGTGCTCCACCATATTTCATTTCAATATAACGACAAAAGTACATGCAAATTATATATTTAATTCTTAATTCGGTTAGTCATAGTATAATTTTTTAAATATTTGTTCAGTAAACTGCTGTTCCTATAAATATACGTATAATTTTGGGAAGTTGTACGGTTTATGTTTCATAAGAAAATTTGTTTACTTGACTGTCAAGATGGCGGTAGCGTACGTTTGATATTTCCGCAATTTATAAATGGTAATATGTTTCTTGTTTTGCTTAAATCTAACTTATTTCTGTATAAAAAGATTATCGAAAACAAGTTCTATGAATAAATTTGTAGTTTAGATAAATTAATTATTATTATGTGACATAAACATTTTATTGATATATAATAATCCATACCTTCATCCATACACTTATGAACGCGAGGAATGCATTTACCACGAATAACGATGTATTTTATGATTACGAATAACAAGCCTAGTTTTTGCATTTGTAAAGTTAGCTACTTGATACTTTCTGAGTCGCGAACTTCCGGTACGTGCAGTCACTTACAGAAACGAGAATTTCACGACTAATTGATGATTATTATTGTCTCGTTATTGCAAAAAGAAACTTTTTCACTTCTCGATTACTTAATACACTCAAATTTTACGTGTATTTTCAACTTTGAAATATATTCATATACAGTTTTTTTCAACTTTTATTTCTTCGCGATTTACAATAAATTTCCTTTAGATGAAGACATACGGTAGACGTAATGACAAATAATTTTAGCGATTTAGAATGTATTTAGGGTGGAGTATCTAATTTTACTGTATATCTTATATTCCACGCAATAAAGATCGTTAACGGTATTTATCGTGTAAAGTATAGAATATAAAATAAATTCAAGTAATCTACCTTAAATTTAATCCAAACTATAACGATATGCTTATGTATGACTTAAATCTACATTTGATTAAAATAAATTCTGATAGTAGCAAGTGAGTAAAATAAAATATAATTCGAACCATTTTCAGTACCGGCGAATTGGCCACAAGCTGGTACATACTACTGTCCGGTTCTGTGTTCATCGATGGCTCGATGTTCCTGCCTCGTTCAAGGTAAGAAAATCTCCACATCGTCATCATTTTTAACTTGTTTTCCAGTCTCTCGTACACAATCTCGAACCTCGTACAATAATATCTTCCCTTTTATTTATTATTCTTCGATATTTGCTCGTCAATTTTATCCCTTATAATCACACGCAAAACGAAATAGAAAAGTAGTGAATTTCGTGTCGAACAAACGACTATGCTTGATTTATTTAAACGGCTTCCGGCTCGGTTGATTTGCCTTAATTTCACATAAGATTTACATTGCAAATGCAACACTCGTAACTCTCGGTACGCGATAAATTCACGTGACTGTGTTTTGGAACGCACCGACGACGACGACCATAAATCTCTGTTATTGTAATCATAATTCAACATTTGTAATTTCATCCGTGGACTTCATCGCGCGTCCATAATAAATCGCCCCTGAAAATCACCTCGTAGATCCAGTCATCAACCGATCGTCTGGCTTATAGCAATTAGGTGGGATTTCCATTGTATACACGATTGATCGTATACTTTGATATTTTTCGTGCCAATTTCTTGTTGGATCTATTCAATTTGTTTTACAATTGGTAAATCAACAAGATTTATTAAGAAAATTATTAGAAATATCTCGTACAACCTTCTATCTTTTTTTCCTGTACTAAATTTAAGTATCGATTAAATTTTATATTTATAAAAAGAATATCATTATTTAACAATGTTATAAATCTAACGTTATAATAATACGATATAGTTTTATGGTACGATGATAAGGTATAACAACTGGAATAAGACACTACGTGTGTATTTCACGTGATATCCCTCCAGTCACGTTTATTTCTTTCCTATTTCTGTTTTCTCTTGTTTTCAATATCATAGCCATACCGAATTCGTTTTACGCGAAGAAGCTGCCGAGATAGAAATCGATCGTGGCACGTATATCTATGGAGACTTTGTACGTGTACCGGGTGTACGAAAAATATATACGATTTTTATTGAATTTTTCATTTCGTTTACATTAATAATCGTTCGAAAACATTCATAGTGTAAGAGGTATGCTAGTGCTGGTAATTTTAGATATTTAGAGTTTGGGTTATTATTGAATTATTGATTCTATTACAGTAAGTGTATAATTAATAGCACTCAATTTTGTGAAATTATATTGTCGCCGATTAAATTTATGCGTTAATTTCTTTCTTACGTTAGGTTAAACCATTTTTTATGAAACTGTGTAAGAAGATGACAAAAATTGTAGGATACGAAGAAAGATATATCATTGATTATTTACTGATAATTATTACTAGATAGTTGTTCATTTTTATCCAATTTTACGAAAGGAAGATTGGAAGCATGATATAATATGTAGATTACATGGAGTAACCGATTACATTGCAATCTGTTATTTTCAATATTAATCCGTATTTCGTAAATATTTGGAAGAACATTTTCTAACTCTAAGTATCTCACGCGTGTATACATCTATGTAATGTTATCTGCTATAAAATCCACTATATAACGTAATTATCTCATCCAACATTATACACAGCATGTATGAAAAAAATTGCAGAACTAGTAGTAACCTCAATCCTCTGCAACCCAGTTTTCATTTGCTTGTTTCACAGAGAAGTTATCTGCAATTAATTACTATTTTTCACTTTTAATGGAAGAACTAACAACTGATAATTATTATAAATGCATCGCGTGACAACATAGCAATGGTAGATTTCACGATAACGAAGATATAAAATGATATTTAAAAAACATAGACGAATGAATGTATGAGCTTGTAGTCATACGGTGGTACAGAGGATTGATACGAGATATTTGTAGGACGCAAATATGGGTTGCAATACGAGACAGATTTTGCAACTTCGCGATCACAGTGTATATCACACATACGCGAGGCAAGCTCATAAATCGTTCTGTACCAGGGTTACGGTCGCAGTTTTCTCTCTTTGTGTCCCTCGAACCACGGAAATTCTCATTAATCGTGTAACCTCGTTCCTTCATGGTGTAGGTACGTCGGGACATATTATTGCGGCGAATGTATTAGATAATCTACTTTTAATGAAATTCAATCACTGTGAGAAGAAAAAGCAAATTTTCACTGCGTTAGTTTAACGCGTGCCTCTTCTATTTGTTTGCCTTGGATTCACTTCGGGGATCTAGGTTTGCTTACTTTCTTCGAATAATTGTCGTTAAGAGAACAAAAGGATTGCTTATAAAAATTTTAAAGAATATCGTATCGTTTAAAAATAAATTTTAATTTTTGTACCAGTTTTCATATAGAGAGATACATTATAATAATGATAAATACGTTATTATAAAACAAAGAACATTATATATTTAGGTATTCTCGTTCAACCGAGACTCTATACCCAAGATCTATTGCATCGTGAATTTCATCATCCTCCATTTCTCTTGTTTTACTCCGATATAAGAATCATCAGAGTGTGCTCAATTTTTTACCATTTCTTTTTACACCAAACTTGTCCAATTCTCACCGCTGGCATCGATACCCGAGTGGAAACATTCTCTTTCGTACTCATTCTACCTTGAACATTTTCGCGCTAGATTTCGTATTCCGTCTACTCGTCGAGACACTTTTACAAAACGTCGACGCGAAGCCCACGTGCGATTGCGAGTTCGCGCTTCACGGTTTCTGCTCTCCCATGGACGTAAACAGAAAAATTTGCCCACTAACCACGGGTGTGGCTACGTTTTAAGTATTCCGTCTCTCTGTACTCTCGCCGCCTCTCTGCAGCTACCTCTCTTTATTTCCTTCTGCCTCGTGTTCCTCTTTTGTTACTCTTTAATGTACTCCTATTCTGTCTTCCCCTCCATATGTCATCCGTCTCACTTTGCCCTGCCCCCTTTCTCTCCACGTTAAAGTACTTTTACCAGTACGCTACCTTCCCTTCTAACTCTTTGCTCCGATTCTTTCTCCTATCTCCGTTCTTCTTCCTTGCTCATCGAATATACATGTATCTTCCTTCTTCCTTATTTTTCGTACGCTCCTCTCGCGCCCATTCACTTGCTCACTTTCTCTCGTGTCATTCGTCTCACTCGCGCCAACGTCACCTAGCGTACATTTACTCACTCCACATTCTTTCTCGTACGCTTACTCACTCGCTCCGTTTCTTTCATGGCGCTACCGTCTTTATTCGACTCACTCGATAAGCGTGTTCTCTCGCTCCACGCAATCTTCCCTCCTCTATTCGGCTCTGCCATCTCGTAATCGTGCCGAGAATTTACGAACCGAGCCGAGTTGAGCGCTGTCTAAGTGTATCGAAGGATAGCGATATGGGAAGATGCGTGCAGGCGAGAAGGATAGCTATAGAAGTTAGCGAACAGAGAGTGATTCTCTGGAGCGACAAGGAGGAATATAGAGAGTAACGTAGAGTGCAGTGGAGAAAGACGGAGTAAAATAGAGAGCGAGAGAGAGAGACACTTCGATCGCAGGGCTGTAGCAAGCATCGAAACTTTTGACTCCCTTGGTAGATAGATTTTCATTATTTCGTTCCAAAGGGATTACGAGAAGTTTGATTCACAATGGAAAATGTCATTAATCTTTGAATATATAAGAGAGTTTCGTATTAAGAAGGAAATTATTTTGAAAAGAAGAATTCATTTAATCAAACGGAAATTTGTATCTGTGTAATTATCGATTTTTAGGTTGCTTTTAACGATACAATTGCGGCAGCGAAGATTGTTTCGAGTAATCTCCGTTATTACAATCATCCGAAGCAACGAAGAAACAAATCTTAACACAGAAACGTGCGAACTTCCTCCTGATTCACAAAGAAAATATCCACTCTTAAACATTCTCCAGTCGAAACATCTAGTTCACCGTATAAATTAATTCTTAACAAGAATCTCTGTCAAAGAGAAATCTAAAGGAAATGTTCTTCCGATTATCTCGTCGCTAAATATTTCATTCTTAGTTCTTGATATTCGATAAACATCGAAACCATCTCTTTACGCGGTTTCAAATTTCCCTCTCGTTTGAATCTCGTCGCATAAATCATCCGCCAGTCAACCCTTCTTCCGCACGATACGATCGAAGTCACAGTTACCTCTCGATAACTAGATTTTTTAGAAGATCCGCCATCCCTGCACGTTTTACCATAACAAGAAACATGGACGGGACAAATAAAACTGAAAACGAACCCCCATCGATTTTCACGCCGGGGAACCCCCTCTATAGGCCGGCTCGCGTGGCACGCTCACGAGGGACACACCGGTGGCCACGAGACACTGGGTACAACACTGAAAGCGTACAAGAGAGAAAGAAGGGGGGCCTCACCTACCGAGAGAGACTCCAGTTCCAGTCTTCTCGAGTATATCGTGGTGGCTGGCGAGTGTTGCGATTAATACCGACTGCACCCGCGAATCGCATTCCAATCCCGGCGATTCCCATCCGCGTTTCCAGAAGAACTACGTTACCACACATGGACATGTAGCGTGTGTTGGTTAAAAATCATAAACGGAACCGTATACGAAACGATATAAAAAAGAGAGGGAAAATGAAAAAGAAAGAATAACAGAACGATTCTGGTAAAGTAAATGGAAAGTCGCGAGGTGTTGAATAACCGCACATGGGAAATTAAAATCAACGTATAAAGCGCTATAAAAGGAAGAAAAATAAACGACGTTAAGGATTTTGATAAAATTAATCGAGAATCGAGAGAAATTGCGTTATCGCTCGTGGACGTGTAGCGCGTGTTCGTTAGAAATCGATATTTAAAAGGAAAAATAGGGAAGAGTAAAAGATAAAAGGATTCGACTAAAATAAATTCAGAACCGAGAGGTACCATGTACTGCACGTGTAGCGTATGTCGTTATAAATTGTCGTATACGAAACTTTGTAAGAATTAGAAAAATACGGAACGTCCGAGAAAAGAAGAAGAATAAGAAGAGATAAAAAGTAAGAAGGTAAATCGAAAAAATAAACGGAATCGAAGTACGCGTCAAAATTGTCGCGTACAAGCTCGAGAAGAGTGTGTTTATACAGCGTCTGTCCGATGGTCAGTAGTGCACGCGTGTTCACCGGTGTCTGTCATCCGATGCAGCGTGTCTTAACGATCGATTTTCGGGATAAGAAAGAAAAGAGCGTGGCCTTTCCGACACTGCACGTGCGCGCCGCTTTCTCTCTCGCTCTTCTGGCGGATCCTCTTTTCACAGCATTCGAGAGGCGTGAGTAAAACAACAGCGGCGAGCGCGTACCCTTGGACCTCTGTACACGCACGTCGGATGCACTGGCTTCCTCGCACCTCGTCGCACTGACGCAATTGCCCTCCCGCTGGGCGAATCGTCGTCGATCTCGAAAGGCCGTCGTGTCTGCGTAAAGATCACGCACTGTTGTCCGTGAACCAGACAAGTCTTCTCCTCTGTATTCTTCCGAGTCGAGTTGATCTTTTAGTCTACGAAGACAGATTTGAGGAAATTTCCTTGGATTCCTTGAATCTTTGGACATCGTGGAAAATCGTTGACTACGTCGTATAGAAAGAAGGAAGATAACGTAAAGAATTTGTGGACTATCGATAGATTCTTCGAACTCTGCCGAATTGTGTGTGATCGATAGATTCTTCGAATTCCTCGAATCTTTGGATTATTGAGAAATGATTGTTCCCGACAAGATATAGTGGAGCGTCGTTCATAATTCCGTTTGATCCAGAGACATTCGATCGGCGAGAAGGTTTTACGTGCAGGACTCACCCTCCGGTCCATGAATCATCAGCACTGTGGAAAATAAGAAAAGAGACGGATATCGATAGATTCTCTCTTCTCGTTTCTATCGAAAGATATCGCACAATCTAAACCGAGGAGGATTATCCAAATTATCGAACAATTCTCGTAAACAATTTACGGTGGAAAAGTCATTCGCGGCCCGTTCTTAATTCGAGAGAAGATCGTTCGACGGTAGAAAATCAATCCATCGATCTTGACAACAAACGTCCATCTTATAGTGCAAAATTATTCCTTCTCCTACCCAATTATAGAAAGTCAAATGATCCGTTGTATTGGGTAAAAAGATCGAAATTACCAATGCACAGTGGATCGCCATTGAACAATTCGATCGGATAGGAACGACCGAGAATCGAATAATCGCGTACATCGATCTTAAGGAGAATTTCACCGCTCGCCAAAAAGTGGCGCGTAGATCACTCCTTGAAGCGAGCTGGCCGTGGAACTCGTTTGGAGTGGAGCGCGAGCTACGCATACCGAAATCCTGGGGGACCAGTGACCCGTGTGCAAAGGAAAACCGGAGCCAAGACGGGAGCACCCGAGCCTGTCCGTGGCACCCAAGCTTCTCGCCACAGCGCACCCAAGTCTGTCGCTGACCGCTCTGCCTACTTACGAACCTCGAGTGTGGCATCGATGATTGCTTTTCGATCCACGACACGAGAACGAGTCTCACAGAAGGCTTCTGCCTGCTCTTCGTCCGTGTTTACAAGAGCTCACGATCCACTATATACACGGCAAACTTACCTATATCACCTTTGAATAATTACCTGTTCGCTTTCACCTAAGAAGCGAGTCGAACTTTGCTCAGAGGGAGTCGAAGGTATTCCATAATAAATCTAATAATCGAGCTAACGGCCCGTAGCTGATCGACGAGGGTGCGTCACACGAAGGGATCGTTCGTTTGCCAAAAGGAAACGTGTCTTCGTAGTTAACATTCCAAAGGGACCTTGAAGAGGATCGAACATTCGATTTGTACGGCAGATTGGATTGACGTAAACTGCCGGAGGATCGTCTTTCCAGGATAAAGTTGTCTGGGGATCAGACGCTGTAAAGTGGCACGGAATTTCGCGAAGTTGATACGCTTTCAACGAAAATCCAGAGTACGCAGAGGATTATCGGGAAGTATCGGAAAATTGGAGACGGTGAAAGAAGTGTTGGAATGGTTGAAAGTATCGTGAAAGATCGAGGATCTTGAAAACGAGTAATAGTGGAGAGAATATTGTAAGCAACGGTAGTGAGAAAGATTCGGTGAGAAGAATTATGCGTATGGATTCCAGTGACTTGCCGTTGGATTTTGTTTATGAGGATTAAATTTCGAATCTTAAATATCAAATAGTCGGATCTACGTAGAATACAAAAATCGTGGGTCATTTGTACGAATCGTGAGAGTCTGGTGGTTATTCGAGTTTGTTGGTAATTGAGACAAAAAATAAGAAGGGTAGAGGGTTAGAACAAGTGGATAAACGTGACGATGTCGTTGGTGTGAAGAATTATTTAACTGATCAGTACGATCGCGTGATTCTCCAGCGTTTCGTTGGACCGTTTTAAAGACAAGGGAACAGCGAGGGAAAAAGCCGGCAAACTGGATGCTCCAGACGGTGCCTCGCCTTCCGCGCCCCCGCCTGACATTACTGTCACCCAGGATGACCGGTGAGAAGCCTTTAATTTAACTTTAACCATATTCTTTATCTCGCCACAATGCGAGACGTTGATGGGCCACCATCGTGTCGCTGCTGTGTTGAATTCTCGTGGTTTTACCCTATCCGGTGTTTCGCTCGTGTTTCAACTTTTTGTGAATAGCCACGTCGTTGTAAATAATTGGGCAAGCTTTTGTGTGAACTGCTTAGTCACCTATAATTTCCAATTTTAAATTCTTCTTCACACTCCTAATGTTTAAATTGGTTATCATCCGTTATTACGTGTATAATATTTTAGTTTATTTTCTTAATTCCTTTACGGTCTTCAAATTCGATATCCCTATTCGATTAGATCGCGCTGTGCGTATTTCTTTCATTTATACGATTCGCATCAGGATTCGATGGTAATTGCGTTATATTAAAGGAATTGATATATCTGTCTTCTTAAGTGGTAAATTAAAATAAAATTCTCTTAATTTTTACTTACTTTCCATTTACGTTTTGTTTACATTTCTGAACAAGAAACGAATCGAACGTCTATTCGGCCTGTTATGTTAATACACAGAAACAGTTCGTAGAACAATTGGAATTAGTAAATTCTAAAGCGCTAATTGTGTTCTATGGTTATGCAAAACTACAGATCGTAATATAGATCCTTAGAAGATCATTCACATCCGTTCCCTCATAAATTATCATACATTTAAAGCTAACTTCCTGGAAAGAAGCTAATTCAGCGTCGTATAGATTTTAGATCGCCATATAGATTATTATTCTGAAATAAGCTATTATTTTTTATCCTCTCAACGTGTTCATTTCGTACGACACGGATCCGACACGTATTCTTAGATTATGTAACTATCGCAAAACTGTGAAAAATTTCGTAATAATTTTTCTAATATAAGATATTTTGTGAACATTTTTTACTGATATGCGGTAGTAATTAACGCGCAGGAAATAGACATGGGATCAGTAGCGAGCACGTTAAATATTCTTTACCATCATGGTTCAAATAACGTTAGGATAAAATCACCGATGTGCATCCATAATTCAGAAAATGTCAGAAATATTTTCGATACAGTAGATTGACTTACCGTATTAATTTTATGGGTAACGATATTTCGATGACCTAGTTTATCCAATATTTGAACGCCCACGTATTTTTAGTATTAAATCATATCGCTTTATAAAAAATTTTAATCACTACGTTTTAATTTACTCGTTCGAACTGACTGAAGTAATTAGAAATTTCATACGAAGTAGCTTTTATTTTTGCTTTTCGATATTGCTACCTCGTAATCAAACTCGAGCGCATTCTCTACGAATCCTAAAATAATTATTTATTTTAATAAGGGCGCGCAGGCCTTTAATTTACGCTTCCAGTGAAATCCAAGAGTGCCAAGTATGTATAATAATCACGGCGTAGAGTGGCAGATTATTAAAGTGAAAAGTAATAACCGTGTCAAGCGTAGGCTTTAATTCAGAAAGAAACGTGTTAGGTGATAGGGAAACGAGCAAAAACTTCTCGTTCGTGAACTGGTGCGTAATGGTAGGAAAGCAAAAAGCCCCTAGATCATTTTCCTCCCTGGTGATCGGATGGAAATATTTGCAAAGGAATTCTTGTGCAATTATTAAGGCTCGTATTTCATCCGGATCAAAGTGAAAGTCGCCTCGAAACATGTTAGTTTTATAAATCATCCCGAGTTTCATAAACTGACTTCTTTTGGCCTCGTATTTCATTCTTCTTTCCTATTGTTTCCTTTTCTGTCCATTTTAACATTGTTCTTGCTGTTAAATTATATAGATATTTGCTAGTTTCTTCTTCATCTATTAATTTTAAGTAGAAATTTCATATTTCTTACATTTTCCATATAAAAATCTTTACTTTTCGTGTACAATTATGGCCAAAAAGTTTCGACCACGATACAGTATCGTTATATTGTGCAGAATTTGTGTGTGTATAGAAATTTACCATCTTCCTTACCTATAATCACTCAGTATGCAATTAGTGTTCACGAAAGAAACCTAAAAAATGTTTAAAATTTTTACATTTTCCTTTATCTTCGTTCTCCGTCATCAATAATTTCTCTCATCATTAGTTTCATCAAATTGTCAATAATTAATCACACAGGCCTTGACACAATATTAATAATCTCACAATCAATAATAATCGCGCAGAAAGGTCATCAAAAATGAACCAGACCTAACAAGAATTGCTACATCGTCCTCTATTTTTCATTTCTTTCGAATTACGCGTAGTCGATATCATGATTATTAATACGACATTACGCAGTCAACGATGATCGCACAAAAAAAATTCTCAGAAATTGACTACATCTTAACGAAAATATATGTAAGGAAAGGTTGAACGAAGGGAACAAGAGAGTCGGAAATAATTAAGCCAAAACAATATAAGTACGCCCACGGCTCGTATTCACGGGGCAAAGTTATACGAACGCAACGTGGTGCAATGCACGCGCATCCATTCATCAGAACAAACTGTACAAAACAACGTGCAGGGAGAACGCAATGGAATGTCGAAGCATTTCATGAATATTCAGGCACGTCGAAGCTTCGTGTGGAGTCGTCATCGAGCCTCGATCGGTCTCGATCAATCTTCTCGCATCGAACACAATTGACCTCCACGAGCTTTTGCAGTATTATCGATTGTCGAGGTTTTCGGCTGGCATTGTTGTTCCACGGCTGTCACGGGTGCGTGCACGTGACACGGCATTGTCAATAATACGCGTCACGTTTCAATCCCTGCTCCGATAAACAAACGAGTCGATCCCATTACGAGGGAGCTTTGAGATCCGCTGAAAATCCAGTTCCAATGTCAATGTGTCCCGAAATCGAGGATGATCAAGCTTTCTGTCGTTCGTGATTGAAGCTCCAGACTGTTCGATGATCGCGAATGCAAGATCCGTCCAAGCTTTTCCCTTTTTTCAATTCTCGAAGTAAAATTTGTTTGTCAACTTCTATGACAAGAAGAATAAAATACAGCGGTTAAGAAATAGATCCAAAAAAATTGGATCCAGTTATATTAGATATCTTATCATTTAATAAATTTTGTAAAACTTGATAAAAGAAAAAAAAAATGCTTCATTGGAAAATACGACAGTGTACCAATATTATTTGCAATTTTTCGTATGAAGATATGAGTTATAATATATCTTGTTATAAAAGTATTTATTTAACAAACTTTGATCCATTTTTGCATATAATGAAAACAAAGATGAATAATATATGTTTATGAGCAACATATATTTATAAACGTATGTCTGTCACTCGAGATGGCAGTATTTTAATACTAATTTAATAACAGAACATTCGTGCAACTACGAAATTTCACGAATAATACATATACTACAAAACTGTACATTAAGGATTAATTTAATTTTATTTTCGAGTTAGATGCGCCATCTCGATGATACCGGGAAGATTTTTCCGTGCGCATTTAATGCATCGAGACATCGTGTCGGTTCAATTTGAGTTTCTTCGCTGTGTTACGTAATCAGTTTTCACTCTGTTCTGCTGACACTTTGATGCAACTGTTTTCAAAGGAAGCTTTTATATAAAAGATTCACGTAATTCTTGAAGAAGAGAACAGGGCTGATTGTGCAACCTATTACAAGTTGACGCGAGCAATCGATCGTCACCGTTTTGAAATCTTTTTGTCCATCTCGGGTTATTGCCTCGTCGTCGACTGTTTTTATCAAAAAGTTTTCAATGAATCAGACAAATATTTGAGCATCTCATTCGTTAAAACCAACGATTAAATAATCATGTTTCGTTCACAATAATATCTGTACAAAAAGATGTATTACACAATTTTGCTGTGGATTACGGTTGTTTGCGTGTCCATGTAATTTATGTGCACCACAGAATGTACATAATACGCAGAAAAATACAAAGCATTCAGAATGAAATGCTTGTTATGGCAGAAAACGAAACAATTTTTCATTTAAGCTCAATTATATTTCTTTAGCGTGTTTGGAAAAATGTGAATTTGTATAAACCCTCACAGTCTGTATATCACCGTACACATTTAAATTAATACAAATAGGTTTTTCAGATTTTTTAAAAATATTCTCACTGCGGCTACGAAATCTACCAAAATTTCATACACGTGCGTATCTATTTGTTTTCATTATATCATATTAATTAAAAGCACGAATACAGTATAACCCAACGAAGTTTAATATGAGTTTCGAAGCATCCTCGTTTATTTTTTCGAAGATACACCACACCCTCGTGACGAAATGAAGAGCGATTTTTAATTACACGAATAAATACAGAAGAAAAGAACTCCCGTGGACGACGTTCTCAAATTGCAGGAAGAAATTGAATGTAGGTGGGGCCAATTCTATTTTCATTATTTCCACGTGGCATCCTCGATTTCCTATTTCGATAAAGGGTGCTGGCACCCTGTCGAGGGTTCCTGTCAGTTTTTATAATTAAATTTCTCTCGGGGAGGAAAGTTGGTCATGGAAGATACACCCTTGAGTGTTTCAACATCAGAATCCACGTTGCTTTTGACTGTATTTTAATGGCACCAATCTATCGACCATTCCTTTGATAACGTTTATAGAATAACTTATCGATTTCCTATTGGTCTCCAGAGCCGCCGTGTATTTTACTTTATATCAACGTTTCGTGGCGACTTTAAAAAAAGAAAAAATATAATTAAAAAAAATGTCGAAGCACGTGTTGCGCCGTGCACGAAAGAGAAAGGCCAGAGTGTTTCATTTGCACAAGCGCAAGCTCTTTTTTCTCTCTTGGGCGTTGAACAATGAATAATTTTAGCATGGACAATAATTAATAAGAAGATTTTGTTTCGCGCACGAGCACTTCCGTCACTGTTAACCTTGTTTCATGTGTAATAGTCGCGTTACACTTAATATCACGGTAATTAAGAAAATTTCCGCTAATTGTGAAAATGTGCTCCGGAAGGAAACGCACAGTGTTCGTTTGATAACAGGTTTTGTTAAACGAAAACATAGATGCTGACTGTTTCTCATAATTAAACGACTGTACGTGTATTTTTAATAACAGTTGTGTTCATATGTTTTTATCGTAGCAAAATTTTTGCACTAGAAGGAAATACCCAACGTAGATTGGTTTTTCCGCAGTCGAGAGACTTGACATTAAATATTTTTCTCGACAGATATAATCTCGTGACGAAGGGACGCGATATATGTGTAGACGTGGCATAAAAAGGAAGAACGGAAAAACTGCAATATTGCATAATAAATTATGCGTCAAATAAAAATACTGTTGCGTTTGGAACGATCGTTTCGAGTCACTGGATTCTTACTTTTATAAAATAACTAGTAGACACGGTGCACTGAAAATTATCGGTATGATCGTCGTTAGTGTAAGCGAAGAACGTCGTAAACGTTAAACATAGCGTTGTCTCGATGTTTCATTATTTTGCTTAAAGCATTTACGAAGGAATGTGATTACGTAATGCGAGAAACATTTGTCAGATCCGACACGTAAATGAAGAAAGATCCGACAAGAAGAAGAAGAAATACATATGTTGGATTAACAACAATCGAGTATTTTATTACCAGTCCACTTATTATGAATTATTACAAAAAGCTTGAAAAATCGTACTTTATTTCTTTTTTCGTGGCAGAGATAGCTGCCTAATCAATTGTAATAATTGTTTGATATGTTTAATAGAATATTTAATTTGTTTATCTAAATTGACGAGTTTCCAGCAATCTTTAAATCCCATACCATCTTTTTCTTATTGTAAATCCAAAAGGAATTAAAGTAGCTTTCTAACTACATTTTGATTGGTAATCCTTTCACTATCAACGCTATTTACATGTGAAGCCAGAAATTATACAGGCATTTCCTCTCTAAAAGGATGCATGTACCTTCTCTACTCTGTGTATTTACAGGAAATTTAAAAAAAACAAGATACATAAAATATATGTAGTAAAATAAGATAGATGGTATATCGAAAATATAGTACGCGCTGTAACATTTAATAGATAAAGCAATTTTCTATTGAAATTCTACTTATTCATAAAAATATGAATTTGCATAAATATTCAAATAATAGTGTGGCCACCGTATCAAAGCAAGATCGTAAAGATGAACACAGTAGAACGATCTGTGGTGCAGCAGGCGAAACTCGTGCCTTTAATTATTATCGGCCAACCCGGCGGCAATTATGCTTCGACGTCCTGACCAGTCTTTCAGTCACCCCGACGCGACGGCGCTGATAAATTTTTAATCGGGCAAGCAAAGAGACGAATGGGGCTGCGACGCATCGGCTGTAGTCTCAGTCACCAATTTAGATTATGATCTTCGGCATTATACTGATAAAACGATAGGGTTCTCTGGATTCTCTAATAATAGTTGCGCGCGTTGTTGATCACACTGTATAAGGGGGTTCGTGGATACGTAGTGCCGCGTAAATGCGAAGGAGGGTTGTCGAGAAAACCTTGTTTGCCGTCAGCACGTGCTGTTCCACACCCTATCGATCTCTAACTAAATTAAATGGCTGGCGTACTATTGCTTAGACATCGAACGAGAAACGACATTCTCGCTCTATTCGCTACAGACGAAATCTTCAGCGAGAAAGATCCTCGTCCGTTAATTGTTCTGGTTGCGATGCGATTTTGTCGATTTCTTGTCGATGATTGGATAACTCGTGGATTTTTATGGAATTTTATACTGTTATGAACAGAAGTACAGAAATGGGAACTATATACAAAATTTATTTCTGTCGTTAAAAATTATTCAAAGTATTTGAATATTTTATATATTATTATTTTATATATTATTTTATATATTATTTTATATATTGTAATCTGTGAACTTTTGCGTCTTTAAATGTATTAAAGAACAAACAAATCCTTATTATAAGATTTTATGCTTTACGAAGATGCCCAGAATTTCTTATCCATAAAATACAAAGAAAATTCTCCTAAAACGAGCGCCTTCTGTCACATATAACCGAATACAGAAGACAAATATTTCAATATGTTAAGGATAGACGCATTATGCCACCCTCCTCGTTCAGCCTTCACCCCAAACGGGAAACCTTAACCTTCTATAACATCATATGCCTTGGATGTTACGTATGTAACCTCATCCATATTTGACAAGACTTCTTCTGTTTACTTGTCAACGTCCCATCGCATTATGTAATCTGTCTGTGCACTTATTAATATCTATTAACTTATAAACTATAACAAACTATATCGTACCATAGAAAGGAGCCAGCGATGCTTTCTACAAGTACAAAATGGGCTACGTTCTCTTGTGAAACTCTGAGAAACTCTAACCGATTCCTTGCCAAACACAATTTTTTTACATTGACAAACCTAAAATAAGTTTCGATTTATAAATCGACGACACCACCGAACAAACGTCCACTAGCAGTTACAAGAGCAAGTCAAGTTAGCTCGTAGCTCCAGCATTCCAGCGAGTCTGGAAACGCGGAAAATACCGTTGCCAGGAAACTCGAGGGGAGAGAAAGAAAGAAAGGAGAGCTCGATTCCGCGAAGCCGCGTCGTAAAACGATCGAATCTCGAAAATTAGAAGCTTAGAAGAAATCGTTCGACGAGCGGCGTGCACCAGCACGGAATGTACTCGCTAGCCTTGGCTCGTAAGACGGGTTTCAGTATGCTCGCCACTGCATTTCGCTGGATGTACGCGGCTAACACAGTACGTGCTGCGAAATCCTGACCGAGATGCACGAGCATCGTCGATCCTGCGTTTCCTTTCTCGATGTATGTATACGCTATCGTTCATCAGCGGATATCGGAATATTTTGGTAGGTTTATAGCAACAACGTGTGAATTGTACGAAAACGTACGAATTAATGGGAGATTGATAATTGAAAGAAACATTTATAAGAATTTTCATGGGATCATTGGATCGTACGTTTAAATGGGATATTAAAGGCACATCAATAATATGTTCTATTAGTTATTATACAGGATGATTCCAGTAACTGAGAAGTGTTACTTTTGCCGATTTGCAGCAACGATATATGAATTGTACCAAAGTGTACGAATTAATGGGAAATTAACGATTGAAGAAATATTTATAACATCTTTTGTTGAACCACCAGATTATATTAATATACAACGCTCTGTATGGAACCATTAGACTATACATTTAAATTAGCTGTTAAAGGAAATGGCAACAATACACGTTATTACTTATTGTACGGAATGATTTCGAAATCATGGTACAAGCAGAAAGGACACGATTTCTCGTGTAAAAATAAATCGAAAACGTGCTTCGTGCTCGACAAAGAAAAGTTCGAAAACATGTACGTTTTATGTAAACGAAGTTGTCTAATTTGTTCATTCGAAGCTTCGTTTTTGAGAACATGAAGTTCGACCATGTTTAGTTAAGGTACACGCGAGCTTGGTACTCGACAAACTTTGAAATCCGATTTTCTCGAATACAAGGGCGTATTATAGCAACTTGGGGTAAGAACAAGAGTTCGAATACTTCTGAACGATAGTGTATTTCGCTACCTTTCGCTACCTTTCTCCTTTTGCCACCCATATGAAATTCCTTCCTTCTTCTCAGCGCCGTACTCGCGTTTCGACTTTTCGTGGTAACTTTGTTTCGCGACA
Source organism: Bombus impatiens (assembly GCF_000188095.3). Lineage (NCBI taxonomy): Eukaryota > Metazoa > Arthropoda > Insecta > Hymenoptera > Apidae > Bombus > Bombus impatiens. Next base: position 172,588 of record NT_176885.1, on the reverse strand, counting down.
GTAGGTCGAACTGTCGAAACACCGTCAACTATGAATAATGCATGTCACGGGACATAGTCTCCGTCGAAAATTCGATTCCGTTGCGGTGGAATAAATTGCTTCTCCTCCTTTTTCTTTTTGCCTTAATCAACGGGTAATTTGCTCTCTTTTTACGAAGATATTGTTAAAACGCTGGATAATGGAATTTGACGAAAAGAATTTTAAACTGTCTGACTCTTACTCTTGTATATTCGTGTGATTGTCGCGGAATATGTGATGATTTAGGAGAAGCGAGAATACGCGTAGCACATGGTAGTTAACCGACGTGTAGATAGCAAAATCGCAAAGTACTTATCTTTCTTCGGTTTTCATAAATTGAAACTAAAGCAAGCGGAAACAGACGAAACGTTAAAAATTATTTGTATATTTCATTAATTATTTATATACAAAATAGACATGCGATGTATTTTGAAGCAAGAACATACATAACACGTATATGCTTCCTTTTTCTTCTAATTCTCTCGCCATGTTCATTCCTTTTGGGACGCGAACTTGACGTGACAGCTATCGTATAAAGCATCAATATCTGCTAATAGCAATTTCTATAGTACTTGACAGTACTTGAAAACTTAATTACTACATCCAATATAAATTCCTAATAAAGTGAAAATTATATTATAATGAGAAATATTACGAATAAATGGACTATTTAATTAACATTTAATCATGAAAATAATCTACTTCTCATTGAACCAATTATAAAGTATCCATTGCGCCAATCCAGATATCATAACAGCCGAAACTCACGTAACATTTCGAACCAAGTACGGTCTATCCGCAATGCAGAAACATTAGCTATCCGCATAAATCACACACACTATTGTACCACACTAAAAGCTGTAGAGAGAGGGACAGGGGTAATCGTGATTTCTGTATCGATATAATACCGTCGTCAAGATTCGATTTTTATTTAATTCCGTGGTGAGGTTAAGGTTACGTGGATCTCTTCCGGAAAATTCTATATCGGCTTTCAACAAGTGCGGCTGAATGAGATTTTAAAGGCGAGTAAAACGGGTGCACGTGGCCGCGTTCATTTCCGCGTGATGCCAATCCATTGGCACGTGAATCTCGTTTTCGCGACTGCGTACCATAGTAAACCTAAATGCACGGGTCAGAATTCCATAATTAAACAGGACGAGGCAAGCGATATCCCTCGTTTCCACGCAGAATGTTCCATCGAATTAGTTTGCTACAATTTATTGCCGGTAACGTTATCGGTTACGCGGGTGCCTCAGTATTATTAATATTTTCGGATTACGTGTATCTGTCCAACCAATAATTCCATGCTGGAAATTAGCGAATTTGGATATACGGTTTGTACGTTCCACTTTTGACCTCGTTTTGAATTTAGTTTTCGGAGAGAATCTGATTCAGCGTGTTTACCTCTGATTAGGTTTTGATCATTATTTACAGCGCTATGTTTTAACGAATATTTTTCATGGAAAATCTGTCTGTTTCTGTATCGTAAAACGCTACTTGTATAAATGATTACATAAATTGTTACGAAAGTTTTTTCTTCAAAATTTCCTGCTTCTTATTTTGGCACCGTAAAAAGAAATGTGTATAAATTTCGTACTAAACGTAGTCACTAAATGGGATATCACTAAATAACTTGATCACCCGAGGAAGGCAGTGTACTACTGCTTATTAAAATTAAACGCGTGGTATACGTTTTTTTAACAAGCACTTATTTTCGAATAAAAAAATTCTATAACGAATTTAAAAAATAAAATAAGATTTAAATAGATCTGTTTAAATTAGATCCTCGTTCGAGTAAATGAATCAAAATAAATAAAATTTAAAGTCTAGTAAGTATCTCATCATATAGAGAAACAGAACATTATAGTTAAACAAAAAAATCCCAATCATGGCATTCTAACTTCAATCGAATTCCTGCAACAAAGCTTCTCATCGCGTGCATTAACCCGCGAGCAAAACCGCCACCGGCATCCTCCCATTCTCGGTCAAAGATAGTCATAGCTGTAGGGCTTGTCCATTTCCAACCGCTATCGATACCTTATATAAATCCCGCAAAGACTTCTCTTTTTCCTCTCAGCGTTGGAATTCCAAGGAGCTGCAAATGTCTCGTGGAATCGATTCGAGTTCTCGTATAGTAGGTGGAAGTGATATAGCGAAGCCGTAAAATTGGTCAGTAGTTAAAGTTTACGAATTTGCTGATGTCACTAATTAATATTTACCTAGAGTTTCGCTCAGGACCCTACGATGTCAATTCGAAACAGTTCTTGCTTCCTAGTACATCTACAAAAATTGTCTCCTTGTGGAAGAAAATAATTATGATCCATTTCTAATTTACATTCTGAAAATTTCGATTTTATGAAAGTAGAATACTAAAACCGACTAAAGTACCTGCGTACGTGCGAGTTAACTCTCAAATCGTACCGTTGGATCCTAGATAACTATACTAATTTACATCAGATTATTAAAATTTAATAAAATTCATTTTGTATTTTATATTCTCCGCGATAGAGATTAGCGATATAAATAAATTGAATTAAGAATTTTAAAATTACGTAATCTCAGACTTTTACAGTCTCCAACAGCCTAACGATATCATTTGAGTATTAATACAAGTTGCAAACTTAATCCACTTCGACCTTCGCGATTTTACAACCTCGCTATATCGCTTCCACCTACTATGTATATATATATATATATGTGTGATTATATATATATGTGTGTATGTGTGTGTCTTGATTCGATTTACTCTCTGGTAGCCACGTGGCCGAACGTCCTCGCGGTTTGCCAGCACGCAAGACACGAGGCTGCTCGCACGTGCCACGATTAACCTATGCAAGAACTCGTCTGATCGTCTTTCGGTATAACGGGGAGAAAAAATAAAAACGTCGGTTAAAGGGGGGGGG